>NC_139231.1:94169037-94279367 GCF_977018435.1 Lepisma saccharinum | reverse complement strand
ATTTTACAAATTCACTATAATATAAATTTGACAACAATTTATGAGTAACATTTTTAGTTCCACCTCCAAGAGCAAGAATAAATAAATTGAGAGGCATTGGGAGTGTCAGCCCCTTGTGATTCCCACCCCTATGGGTACCAGAGGTGTCTTGGAGTAGAACGGCATTGGCAGTGTCAATAATCATCTTAGCGACCCCGAAAACCATGGATTCCACAGAAATATCGGTCGATTTTCATGTCACAACCTTCCTAGGGGTTCCAGAGGTGTTTCAGAGTTGAATGACATTGGGAGTGTCACTATTCATATTAGCGACTCCGAAAACTATGGATTCCACACTAATATCGTTCGTCTACGATTATTTTTACATGTCACCCCCTTCCCCCCTCTAGGAGTGCCAGGGGTGTCTGGGAGTTGAACGGCATTGGAAGTGTCCCTATTCATCTTACCGGCCCCGAAAACTGTGGATTCTACACTAATATCGGTCGTTTTCGATTATTTTTGCATGTCACCCCTTCCCACGTCCATCCATAGGGGTGCCAGGGGTGTCTCACCCAAACAGTATTTCTTTCCAGATTGTAAGTCATATGTGTACCAAGTTTGGTCATCGTGAATGTCACCAATTAGTTTAGAGAAGTATGGATTCGACTCTAATCTTGGTCATTTTTGACATTTCAAATTTTCACCCCCTCTCACCCCCATCCCGATAGGTGATGAACTTGAAGTGGAACGGCATTCGGAGTGTCAATATTCATCTTAGAGACCCCGAAAATTATGGATTCCACATTAATATTGGTCGTTTTCGATTATTTTTACGTCATCCCCTTCCGCCTTCCCACCCCACCCACAAGGGTGCCAGGGGTGACTTACCCCCACAGTATTTCTTTCGAGAATGCAAGTGATACGTGTTCCAATTTTTGGTTGAAATCGCTCCAAAGGTTCGAGAGTTATGCACATACACACATACACACATAGATTAATTTTTATATATTAGAAGGGGAAACTTCAATGACGGATATATTTAGCCTCAAATGTGCGACCAGCTCTCGTGCAATCCCCTGTATGCCAGTACAATTACGGTTTATTAACGATATATTATGGCATAGGCATTGGACAGATATAAATACGCTGAAAATCTAAGTGTAATAAATTTAACAAAATCGTAATCAAAAACGTACAATTACTTTCAGTATCGACGTCATGACGTGATAACTGATACCACAAAAAACTGTCCATTACTTTACTTGATCACATCTCTGTGAGCTATAAACAACAGAAAATGTTCATATCTAACATGATCTTCATAAACAATGCATAAAATTCCACTTTCTTGTGGGTATTCGGAAAGCCATCATTACAGAAAGACAATCAACAATCACTGCTCAACACAACCGACGTGACAAGCAATTATATGTACATACGTACCTGTATAAAGTATAACACTCCGCTCCGAAGCAATTTTTAAATATCCAACAGTAGCAGATTCTTCAATTATCGGTTCATAACAATACAAATGCACAAAAATGAAATAATTATACACATTAAAGGTACATAGTATGAAATCGAATTCCACGTCGTGAAAACCACCTTGAAGGGTATTGTCCCATGATACAACGCCAGGCGAGACAAGCCAAAAACAAAAAAGCTGCGTATCATCACGTGACCATCCCAAGAAAGCGAAATAAGGGAGTGCGTGGTTTGCGAGCTTTTGATCAAGGCAGCCTTATCTATCATTGTATTGAACCAGTAGTTCGGTACACTTTGTTTCAGAGCATAACTTAGACCCGTAATCTTCCACTTCCTAAGGCTACTTGTGTATTGTATTACAAAGTCTCCTCTACCTTAACAGACCATTTACACGAGGACAATTGTGATGACATTCCACTAAGCCAATCCAACATTGGCATCGTGTGAATAGAGGCAATCCATACCATTGTCTGAAGCCACTCCACTAAATTAGAATGGTTTCAATGTTATCGGCGCCAGTAGTCATTGGATTGGTTTAGTGGAATGTCTTCATAATTGGCCTCATGTAAATGCCGCATTATACATATAAATCGCGACGTTGAGGATCACAGACGCAAATTGGGAGTAGGGGGACTTTCTGTTCATTAAAGTACCATGGGTGCGTAAAGAATCATATCCCGCATATCTACTAGGATTTAATTTTCATTTTAAATACATTGTGGAAAATATATATCTAAATGTTTTAAGTTTTCCTTCTATACACAAGCCTAAAGGGTAGAGCTCTTGCACATTGCTCTTGATTTGTTTCATTTTACTTCGCTTCTCTGCCACTTTCGGCTAATCGCGAAGATGGGGATGAAAGGAAAGGTGATATGAAATTGATGACAGCATAAGCACAAACATGGACAGGACACAACACAAACCCCACAGAGGATTTTACTGGCTGTAGGATCCAGACGTCAGTGCCTCGTTAGCCGGCAAAATGCAGTCCATAGCGTTGTGAATATTTTTGAACTCATAGCAATATTTTCATATACATATATTAGAGAAGGAGAACGGAGTGGATGCTGGTCTTCTTCTGCTAGTCTCTTCATATATTTGTTTTGTTTCTTACGCGTCGATGGCCAAGCACGTTACATAGTCGGCTTGCGGTCTTGCCACCGTAGTTCTCAGGTTCGAGTGCCGGTCTAGGCGTGCGAGATCTTTGAGTGTGTCCCTGAATGAATCCAGTCACTGGAAGACCAAAATGAATGTTTTGTGTGTGGCCACTGATGAACGAAAATGTGCTTGCCTGTTGGGCCGAGATGGGTCTGTCTAATTTTTACGATGCACGCCAAAGAAAATGATAGTACTCACTGCGTGTCGCTATCACAAACCCATGCCTCTGGAGTGGAGAACCATATTGAATTCCATAAGGTGATTCGACTCGGATGATTGCAAATGACACTCACTGATAATAACGAAGATATATTGACTAAAACAAAAGATTACATGTATCTACAAACTTGCTGGAATGCAACGCGATGGACGGAATGAAATCACCGCGCACACTCGGTCATATTGTCTCGCGAACTGACTTTGCGTCACTCTCTCTCTTTGATCAAGATTAAGCATAAAACAAAACTGAAAGCCCCTGACATCTATGGATAAAAATATCAAACATATCAATTATGACTTGAGACAGTCCCTTTATCCGTTTCATTTAATAATCACTTATCCTCGTTGTCCGGATTAGCCCAAAAGTGGCATAAATGCGACGTGAAATAACAAAAACACGATATTAAATTTTTGATGGCATAGTAGATATTTGGTTGAGAATTGTTTAAAACAGTATATTTTTCTTTGTCGTGCTTTTTGTATGGCTTGAACCAGACAGGTTCTATCATGATGAATAGATATACGTAGTAGCTACGTACCAAAGAAAGTGTGAGTACGTGAAAAGAGCATATTTAGGGTAAAAAAAATGTTCTGTTAGTGACAATATTTCTTTTGCGTTGGCAATCGATAACGGGGGGTGTACTCACCTACTTGAAGAGTGTCTCTCCTCTGACGTCACTATTGTACAGATCTATTCATTCCCATCATCGCAATTAGCCTAAAGGGGCAGAAAAATCAACGCTGAGTAAGAAGAATGCCAGGCCTACATTCTCGATCGAACCGATGCCCCTCAAAAGATGAAACGGGGTTACGCTGAAGGTACGATAGAAACAACTCATCCTAGATTCCAGTATACTCTTCTTGGATCCATTCCAACCCGATTTGCTTCAATTCGGTGTTTACATTTAACGTATGCGTCCAATTACACCGTCGGCCATTGCCAGTGTTTGCGGTCGGTTTGGGGGCGAGCGGTCCGCTTTCATTAATTGGCTGATACACGTGGTTTTCGAGTTAATTGGTCGAAGGGTAATCGTGTTGACACAATATACACCTTTGCGAAAGTCATTACGACCACGTTATTGCGCGCGAGGAGTTTATTGGCTGCGAAAATAATTTAGGAAAATACCGTTGTAAATTCGAAGACAATTTTATGCTCCAAATTTTAATCCGGGGGAATTTAAGAGTTAGCTTATATTTATTTCATAGCATATGGCGCCTAATTGTTTTCATGTATTTTTCTGTTATAAAGAAGCGCATGCGAATGTCAGGTTTACTTTAGTTGGATCTGACGGGTTGTTTTTATCGCCGTAGGGGCCTACTCGGTGGTGTGATCGCCTTGTAATCAAGGGGTCTCGGGTTCGATGCTTGGGGGGCTCACAGAGTGATTCGGATACTACTTTAAACTGTAATTCCAGTCCCGATTATTCTTTCTGGGCATGTAGTGAACTTAAATAAATCTTCTCTTCATTTGCCCAGCATCCATCTTAACGTGAAGGAGAGATGTTACATCTGCCAGAGCGAAAGGAGAGAGTGCATCAAGGTTCAAGCCCCCTCTCCTAATCTTATCAATGCTGTTTTGAATATTTTGATTAGGCATAACGCTAGAATATCAAAAGATATGCTCAGTCGGTAACTACCATGCTAAAGGTCCCGGGTTCGATCCACGGCCGGTTCAAATCCGGGAACTTTTCTAACGATGGAAGCGGCCCCGGCGCCCACCCAGCGTCGAATAATATGGGTACCTGGGGGAAACCCTGAGGGCTAAAAGCGGTCAGGGGAGTGATGCTGATCACATCACCCCCACTCACGACCGGATCAAGAAAGTGTAGGGCGTTACCCCCATACCCCTATACGCCTTCATGGCGTGGTGCTAAGCACTGGGGAGCACTTCTTCTTTTAGTAGCTACATTATGTACTATGTCAATTCTCCATGGTAGGACCTGTCTGGTTCAAGTCATACAAAAAGCATGATAAACAAAGAAAATATATACTGTTATTAAAAATTATCAAATAAATATCTACTATGACATTAATCTTTCACATTGCGTTTTTGTTATTTCATGTCGCAATTGTGCCACTTTTTTACAAGGAAAGTTTACGCAGTAGTATAAGAGTAGTCAAAAATGGGTGTCTTTCCGATGAGGTAAACGCGAGAGATAATGCATTGAATTTAGTCTCTTCCGTTTCTTGAGACTTTTAATAGCGTCGCCCGAAAAATACTCATGGAGAGGCAGTTTGTTGCAAGTTTTTTTTCTTCCTCAAATAACCTAATCGATACTTGATTGGCAGTTTCAGAGGGAGTCTGAAGCACCGTGCAATGTGCCTCTAGAGGGAATCGAACCGGGGACCTCTTGATTACAAGGCTACAGCGTTTCCGCAATGCAGTTCCATTGGAGAGGACGGTTCTGGAGGGATCGGTCAAATTAAAAATCATATTGGAGATATAACTTAATTTAATTTTCAAGTATTTTTCTGGGCTGCTAGCTTATATTCTTAATTGCTTCTTCCACGAAAGCCCCTTCATGTGTTACCTGTTTAATGCAGGCGAAATAGAAGGTTACGTTACAGATCTGATGTGGTAGAAATTTGAGAATAAATTACCAACAGTGGTGGCGATGATGCTGGGAGGGAGGCGTTTTGCCCCCGCACTATGCTAAACCTTATCTATCAAAGTAAAGTAAAATGTCCTTGCCCTCATCCCAGTTTTGAATCCCAATCCCGCCTCTGTTAAGCAATGTACAATAACGACGTCAGAAGAGGAGACACTCGTCCAGCCTTTGAGTAACCCCCCCCCCCCCTAGCACTTGCCAATAGTAAAAAAAATGTGTATAAATAATTTTTAACCCAAAAATATGCTCTATTCACACACTCAGATTTTCAACTCTAAATTCTAAATATGTATACCATCATGATATATATTTTAATTTAATATTCCATATCGTAGTTCTGTTTTTTTCCTACAAAAACAATATTTCTGACGGTATGATTGAACTCTCTTGAAATTGTTTACGCCTTGTGTGTTTACTTAACTGTTCACGGATGGGCAAACGTGGAAACGTTCTATGTACATACGAAGTGAAAGCAGTGGAAAACACACACAATGAAAAGAAAAGACTGAGAAGAGGAAGGAAGAAGATAAAGGAAGTGGGTGTCGAACAGAAGAGCCTCGACCGACGGATGCGCTTTTCAATCTTCCACAGGAAATTAAGCCTTTCCTTTCCTCCAGCAACACAGTCACCATTCTGATTAATCTATTTTGGACAGGCTGGCTTAGGGGCACCTCTTTCCAACTGCACCCCGCACCCTCTTTCGCGGTCTTAATGAAAGTCGGAGGAGAAAAAGGAGGTGTTTTGGTTGGAGGATGTTTCAAGTGTAGCAACATTTAGGTGGGATAAATACCGTTGGTTGATTTGGTGTTTTAAGTCCACTTTATGCACAGTAAGGCTAATCGGGACTGGACCTACACTTTAAAGTGGGATCCGAACCACTTGTACCTCCACCGGGTATCGAACCCGGGACCCCTTGATTACAAGGCGACGACGCAACCACTGCGCCATCGGGGAGGCCAGGGGGGTAAATACCGAACTCTGGTAACAAGATGTACGAGGACCGATCAGATATTAACTGCACGATGGCGTGTTATCGCTACTGCGCAGTGTGGTCAGATAGCGTTGAGCAGCTAGCAAACGTGCGCAATTTATTATTACTGAATTTTCATCGAATGAAGACTTGAAATCAGCTGAAATTTTATGGATATGGTACACAGAGAATGAGTATTTGAAGTATTTGTAAGTTGTTGCATAAACGTTTTGATGTATAAAGATAACTTTCTTCACAAATATGCTAATCAAGACAGAATCTCTAGATCCCTAAGGAACCCAAGAATCTTTAATTACCATTAAGCTATCTGGGAGACACACCTGATGGATAATCTGTGTTACTAATGTATTTGCCTTTGTTACTGTCTCTATTGTTAACATCAGCACCTAACTGCTTCGACAGAATATTATGCTGGCAATAAAACTGTATAGGAAAATTTCGTGACGTTATTCCCTATTGGCCAACGAGAATTCATCATCCTTTATTGACTTACCTGTTATCCATCCACCTTAAGATGTAGCAAAAGCCTCTAAAAATGAGTTCTTAAAGTTCCAGAACTTAGGGCAAAGAAGGGAAACTTTGTAACCGTAAAATGTTCGAGGTAAAAAAAATGAATAAAGAAAGGAAAAAGCCTTGGGCATCCCACTGAAATTTCTCTCCCTTTACTTTTCTCCGTGTATCTTGAGACGGAAGGAGCAAATAAAAGCGAGAAAATGAATCCTGAACGAGTTTCGTTAGTTAATTAGTAAATTAAACAAACTCTCTACTCATTTTTCTCCGTGCTCTTTTTTTTCCTGTGCTGAAAATTGGAACAAAAAGACGATCAGGATGCATACAGCTGATGGATTTGATGACCTTTCTTTCACTCTAGTGCTATTGTTATTGTTTCTTGATTACGCTACGGAGCAGTAAGGAGAGGGCGAGGGGAAGAGAGTCGGGATCACTCTCTTTTGCTTCGTTTACGTGGTCTTTCTCTCTCTCTCTACGTTATTCACAACGACGAAAGTGAATGAACTGATGAAATACATGTCGTGTTCAAGGCTTCAAACCTAGAACCTCTGGCTCCGTAAGACGTTACGCTAACCGCTCTGCCACGGAGGCCGGCAATTCTTTCACGTCATCCTTTTTTTTTTTTTTTAGGTACAGTCCACTATTCTCAAACCATCTTGATTAGAACATTTGCAATATTCAGCCCCGTAGCTAGATATTTTAACGCCCTAGGCAGGATTGAGATTTGCCCCCTTCCCCCGCACTTCCAGGCATACCCTGAATGAGGCGGGTCGAGGGACTAGTTAGGTCTGCCTCCCCTTTTTTTTTTACCAAGCACGGATATTTGTGTGTCTTTGGATATTTTCTTCTTATGCCAAGCTTTGTGACATTTACAACCTACAAATTTTGAAATGAGGAAACAAAGAAAAACTTGTTAAAAATTATATATGTAGGTTATATTTAGAGATTCGTAGTTTGCATTCTGGCCAAAAAAACAGGATATAGCCTATATATATGAAAATCTCAGTGATATCTGAAGAACATATTTAAAATCGTACTATTACTAATGCTTTGTGAAACAGAAAATCCCTTGTGTGTTGCCAGAAAAGAAAAGGAAAGGAAAAATATTAACAATAATAATTAAAATAAATAATACAGTGTATGTCCTCAGCAAAAAAAAAAAATTAAAATTATTCAACTCGGCTTGAAGAAATAACATCGGCGCGACGTAGCCAGGATTTTATTTTTCGGAAAGGGGTCACAGAGAGAAAACATTTCGGAACAATTTGAGAATGTTATTAATTAAGCATAATGTAAAATATGTATCTATACACAGGGTAAGTCTGTGACTTCTTATCAAGCTCATAAATCGAAATGGATTTGTGATAGAGATCTTTTCTTGTTGTGATCGAACATATTCGAGTTGCATGCTTAAATGTAATTTCATGTGTGATTCTCCAAAGGAAGTATCTAGGGGTCACTTCATCATCTGAAACAGGGTCGAGTAACACCATATATGTTTTTCTCCTTCCCTTATCTCTGCCAAGTGTAAATTTCTCCGTCGCATATTCTCACTACGTGGTCTTTGAAAAAAATGAATGACGCCCTCTGTGCATGGCCCCCTACGCTTCAACACCCCCTCCGCCCAGCATAACTCTCGCTATTTTCCTGGCAATGTTACCCAGAAACGTGACCAAATTTTACAACCTTATTGTACCGCAGTTTCTTTGTTTAATACTGCAACATGACGTTTACATTTTCATCTTCTCAATATGCAACAATAAGCCTATTCAGTATACACTCAAGAGAGGCAAGTCATCTGATAAATCCTCCTGCGTTTTATCCTTTCTCCTTTGACTACGGGTGCCTTTGACTGACATGCTCCTCAGTGAAGCAAATGTTGACATGGACTTCAAAGGGTGGGTGTCTGTGTAATAGGTTTGTGGAAATCTTGTCTCTACAGTCATGGCTTCCATAGTCTCGCTTGCATTCATTTAGGATGTCAAGGTAGAATAAGGTAGTGACATTATATTTATATACTAGAGAACCACCCACATTGTATTATATTTATATGGTCGTTCATCACAAATAATATTGCTGTATCTTTCGGGGTAACATGAAATCGGATCGGCTGCTCATGAGTTCTAAGAAAACAAATGAACCGACAAATGTGCAGAAGAGCAAGTATTGTCCTCGAAGTAGGTAGCATAATAAGTCGTTATGAAAATATTGTCGACATTTTAAGAATATATACGAAAGTCTTCACCCTAATACCACCTTTTAGACCTCATTATTCATTAATGATTCTGTACTTGTTAATATTATCAAGCTGTGTGCTTCTTTTAAACGGGCCACATTAAACTGCGCATGCAAGAACAAGTGTTAATGAAACATTAGTTTAGTATAATGTCAGTATGTCAAATGTCAACCCCCCTTCCACGTAGCACACCATGGGACTGCATTTTGCAGACTAGCTAGGCTCTGGCGTCTGGATTCACAGCCAGTAAAATCCTCTGTGGTGCTCATGTTGTGTCGTTCATACATGTTTGCGATTCTCTTTTAATCCATTTCATCTTACCATCATTCATCCACATCTCCGCGATTAGTCTATACTGGTAGGAAAGCTAAGTAAAATAAATCAATCAAACCAATCATTATACCGCTCAGTGTCCCATTTCAATGAATAAGCACATTAAATGTTAAATTGCCGAGCAAAATACCGAAGTTTCAGGGTTAGAGTCCCTGCACCGGCATGGACACCTTGTGAGTGTGCTCTTCATCAGTTTCATCTAATCATTATTTATCCTCATCGTCACGATTGGACTGAGGAGGCAGAAAAACGAGATACAATAAATGCAGAGTAGCTGCAGCATAGGGCGAGAGGGAAATTTAATCAGTCACTGATCATGCACATTCGAAAAACCTTTATGGACGCCATTGTTAGTAGATTTCGTAAAAGTTTGAATATATATGACTTTCGTAGAATAAACATAACATTAAATTATCACATTCATAATCGAAATCTTTCACCGTTACTTCCGCTTGGAACATTTCATTGATAAGTGTTTCAGATATAGTTCAAGCTCTGAGGCCAAACTACTTTCTTATCACGCAAACTAAGGGTGGTGTAGGGATGTAAAGAAGGAATATAAGAGGGAAAGTTACTGTCGTAGCAACCACCAATGTCGCACTTAAAAGGGATGGGGGAAAAAACGTCCCCGGAAACATTCGGAGAATAAACTTCCCTTATCGCAAAGAAGAGGGAGAAATAAGGAGAAAAAGAAATAGAAGAAAATAAATAATAAGCATATCTGATTCTGCGGAAATTACACGTCACTCTGTCAAATGGAGGACTTTTTCTTTCTTCGGACTTCCCGGGATATCTGCTTTGGTACTCATCCGCCCCTCTTCTTGTTCTTTTTTTCAAGTTTCGCATTGTGCGTTATCTCTTCTCTGCTTTCGGCTCATATATCAAAACAGACCCGCCATGAGTGGAATAACAATTGACAAGATTTGTTATGTTTCCTTTGGGTTTGATTCTTATAACCAATAAGTTTGCAGAAGTACTCACAGGTCTAGTGTACATGCCTACGCATTGTTATATTTATACTTTAGTGTTCATAAATTCGAAATATAAAGTTTATAAAGAAACAAATATACAGGGTGGTATCTGAAGAGGAGATAACAGTGAGTCCTGCCTTCTATTTGCATCTGTATTTTGAGGTTTTGGTGCAGAATGTAGATAATATTTTATCCAGATAATTTGCCCACCACGCACACACCCTGTAAAATTCGAAATCATATTCGCATATGCTATGCAACTTTAATTGGAAATTGTGGCCACCTGAAGAATGTGCTACTCACATTGGCATATACTACAATCGTTGAATTTAATTCTATCATACATATTTACAAAAAATTGTACCTTCAAATCTTCTATTTTACATACCTCCTAAATCGCAATATTTTTCAAACTTTACAAGCATATTTTCTGAACTGTATTGTTTCCTATTAAATGAAGTTGGAATTGGAATGCCTCAAGCAGTCATTACTTAAAACTGAAAATTAAAGAAATTAAGACATATGCAACGCTACCCACCGCTTAAAAAGGCAAAGTTTAAAATTTTACAAATTTATAACAATTATCAGACTTGTATTCTTTTTAAATTTGAAGCTCCTGAGAGAATGAATAATCAAAACATTTATCTTCTCTGACCTGACAAAATGTTCATTTAATCATAGAACTAAATTGACACGTCATTGTCAACACTCTTGACAGCAGCACAAATTAAGAAACAAACGAAATGTTTGAATTATGGTAAAATTATTAAATTTTAACGTGCCCAATTTATTATTACTGAATTTTCATGGAATGAAGACTTGAAATCAGCTGAAACACGCCTGATGGATATTCTGTGTGACTAATGTATTTACCTTTGTTACTATCACTATTATTAGCATCAGCACCTAACTGCTTCGACAGGACCTTATGCTGGCAATAAAACTGACTAGGAAAATTTGTACACAGAGAATGAGTACTTGAAGTATTTGTAAGTTGTTGCATAATAGTTTTGATATATAAAGTCAATTTTCTTCACAAATATGCTAATCAAGACACAATCTCTAGATCCCTAATGGACCAGAGAATCATTAATTACTATTAAGCTTATCTTCAAATTTTGTATTGCTTTCAGTTTTTTAATCATTCAAATTCAGGGCTAAAATCATTCACCATCTACAAATTTTCACTCTTTACAAGAACGAACTTGAACTGGGAGCTTTTAAGAATTTTCTGCATTGGAATTATAGTAGTGTGCATGCAGTGTGGAATTTGAACATCTCCAGTGGGGGTAAATTCTTGTTACTACCCGTCAAGCACAAGGATAGTATATAAATTATATAGCTACAAAGCACACCTCTCCAAAATTAAAAAATTGGCAAATAGAGGAGGTAGAAATCAGAGGGGGGGATACCTCCTCATTCTCCACTTCAAATATCAGTCTGTGTGTGTTGCAGCTTCATAAAAAGATTTATTTTTTACGACTATTGTGATCAAGTAAATATGCATTTTTCTTTTGGAGGGAAGGGAGTTCTATGTACTAAATTACGATATTTAACTGTTCCTTTATATAACTAAAATTTCAAGTAAAATCCAAACAATTAGAAACTTTTTTTTCTGCGAATAAGTTCTTGTTAGCCTGCAAAAATATGAAATTCTCGAAAGGAAACTTTGTCAATGAATTGGTACATAATATTGTGCGCAAACTTGGAATTTGAAATTCGTGTCCACGCCAGTGGGCGTGGATGAAGCAGTATTCTGAATAGGGCGTAAACGAAAATAGACTTGTCTTCGATTCAGACAAGTTCAATGAAAAAAGTAGAGACAAACGATTTCTAACCGAAAATGAAGAAGTGCATGCGCAGTCTGCCGAGGTAGCTGCAACGAGCTGCGAGTTGTGCCGGTCCCCGTGACGGAATGGTTAGCAACACAACGCGCTACGACGCCAGGAGTCCCGGGTTTGAATCCTGACCTGGACATAGATGTTCTTTGTGAGTGACCCTTCATCAGCTTCATCATATCATTACTTGTCCTCATCGCCGTGATTAGCCAAAAGTGGCAAAAAAGCAACGCAAAGAAGGCCAATCAATCGAGCTGAAAGTTATGATTCACGCTCGAATAGCTTCGACAGTTTAGTCATTGATTGATTTGGAGTTTTAAGTCCACTTTATGCACAGTAAGGCTAATCGGTACTGCACCTACAGTTTAAAGTGTGATCCGAACCACTATGTGCCTCCACCGGGACCCCTTGATTACAAGGCGACGACGCTACCACTGCGCCATCAGGGAGGCACTTTAGTCACTGTTCTAGTGTCACATGCGAGGTAACAAAAGCACTTATGTACGCAATCCATCATTTGAAATCCTATTCTGAAATTAAAAGAATAAAGTTCTGAAGCACAGCTATTCAAGATAATAGCAGTAGTTTGAGTTTTAATTGTAAGTTCACTTTGTGCACAGATAGGCTAATCGGGACTGGACCTGCAATTTAAAGTTGAATCCGAACCACTGTACAATGTACTTCAACCGGGTGTCGAACTCGGAACCACTTCATTACAAGGCAACGACTTTACCACTAGACCCAGTGCTAGTTGGAAGATTTCCGCTACCAGTTACACGCAACCTAGGTAACAGAATTTCTGTGGTCTGCTTCTATTGAAATCAAATGGTGTAACGCCCACTACAGGGAAAAGCGCGGAACCGAAGCCGGAATTTCCGTGCCATAAGTCTACACGTTATCTTCAGGGTTATCGCCCACTGAGACGCCGGAAACGGGTCTCTTGCGTTCTGTTGCCGCGTTTTCCGCGTCTCAATGGGCGTCAAGCTTTATGGGAGCTCTTTTTGCCTATTTATTTCTGCTGGGCGGACGTTCAATTTTCGTCAAGCGGGAAACCACTTCGGCCAATCTATTGACACTTATACAATTTTAGTGATCTTCCAAGGTCCAAGTTCAAGTCACAACCATAGGAGCTCCTTTGGAGGAGTCCCTTTACCAAATCAACCAATTTTCGTCGTTCGCGACTAACCAAGAGAGGCAGAAAAGCTACGCCAGTTGCAACCCAACTCTCTCTACCTTGAAGACTTAATACAGTGCCAGTTCACGTCATGCATACTTATGCGTCCACCTGTCACTTCCGTAAGAGGGAGCGGTATATTTCCTTCCCATACAGGGTGGGTTTATGACAGAATAAGTGGCCCAGCATACATACATCATAAAGCTCCTTGGGTGAATTTATAACGCACAAGGCGATACGCAAAAGAACGCGTTTTCTCGATGTCTTAAAAAGATGCGAGACGCCTTTCCACCCGTCTGACCATGATGAAGATTAATAAAACTGTCACATCACCCTCTGTGTGATATATAATGCATGCCGGCTCCCACGTATCCTCATGAGGATAAAGGAAGGGTACATAGATTGCCTTTACACATCTTTCCCACTTCTTACCCTGGCGAGGGACATGTGAAGTAAGGGGGAGACGCTGGTATTCTTCATTCCGCTTGCGAAATAACCATAAAAATGCCTCTTGGAGCAACCCCAAAACAAGCGATGCGGGATCTGAAATGGTGAAAGACGGGCAGGGAGCAGTGTTGCCACCCCCTCAATAACAATGCTACTGAAGCATTTACGAGTAATCCCGAAAGATGCATTGATCCAATTCAATCTTCAGTCGCGAGGGTGACGTGAAGGGGCGCTGCAGAAACCAGATCCGCAGGTTTTAAAGCTGGTTCACGTTCAGGGGTGCGATCCAGAAGAGACGGGACTTGGTCTCGTCACGCGTGTGAGAAGGCCTGTCTCGGACTCGGAGGGCAAATCTTAGTCTGGTCTCTATTTAGAATATCGCCGCCTCTCTTAGAAGCGCTGCCCCCTCTTACTCCTCGAACAATTACTGATCTGCGAGAAAGAGTCAAATGACAACCCTTCAGAATCCATGACCAAATTTACATGAGGTATCATCTGTTATTTACAAAACAACCCCAAGGCTGCAACACTGATTAAGTAAGCTTCCTTTTTTTTAATTTTAAATATGGCTCCGTGTAGATTAAAGTTAGCCATAAAATCCGGATAACCGATATCCGGATTGCAAATTATCCGATATACGTTTCGGATGCAACGCATAATTCGTATATCCGAATAGTACATATTTGTAGATGGTCCGTACCAGTGAAATACGAACATGACGAATTAAAAATAATATGTGGATACCCCGTAAAATGGATAAACAATCAAATTGTCCGGATAATGCACACATTCGGATAACGGACATTTCTGATAACCAGAATATCCAGATAATTAAGATAATTCGGATAATGCAGATAATCAAGTCAATTCGGATAACCTAGATATCAGAAATCTGAATAGAAAATTATCCGATATCCGGATTTGGCCATCTCTATCCTAGACGCGCTCGAACACGTGAAGAGTATAACCTTATACAAATTCTCCGGCAATTGAAAATTCAACATCTCTATGCATGTCTACCACATCAGCAAGATTTTGAATTGAGGAGGAAGTTTCGATTAGATTAGATTTATTCTTTCATGCGCGAGCCATAAGCTGTACGCACTACACAACATTTGGAGGAGGAAGTTAGACAATGTCCTCAGTTCAAAATAAATATATGTGGAAAGACCTTCACAGTGGCTCATCGATAATTAAACTCAAGAGTATTCTTCTCAGGTACAAGAGCAATGCCTCGTATAGGCACTAACTGGGCTTTAAACTATGGGCAATATTTATATGCTGCGACACGAAAAAATCTACTACATAAAACAAATTAAGCTTGTCACTAGACTCTCTTTCGCAAATAAACTTCGCACGTACCAAAAAAAATGTGATATTGTTAGAATACAGCATATTTTATCTCTTTGTTCCCGCCATGATTATACGGGGCATAAACCCCTTATCAATAACGATTTCAAGGAGAGTCTTAAGCAAATCTTCTTAAGTAAAACTTATTATGTGGAGAAAGTCCTTACGAAAGCTAAAATCAGTCAGATTATACTGGCTGTGGGCTCAGCCGCCAGAACCTCGTTAGCCTGCAAATATTCCTGAGTATACTACGTGGATGTGACGTTGACACATCAGTGCCTTTTGAAAAGATCACCACCTACACCCTCTTTTTATACTTATTTCCACAGAATGGCGACAAATATCTACTCATTGGATTCATCTTATACTTTTTATAGACCGATCAAAACTTTTACTCAAAATAGATGAGAAATTTATCCTGATTGTTACATACTTGTAGTCTGAGGTAAGTTGACACATTTTTGCTCAGTCAGAAAAGCAAAGATGCCTTACTTTCTGTTTTTATGAAATACGTTTAATCTATCTCCTGCAACCTTGTTATATTAATGATATTTCCTGTATCGTATTAAAATTATAAATATTCTATATTCATGCTGAACGTGCAAACTTATAGACATTGTGATGATAGTGTTTCTTTAGTATGTTAGATTGCAACACTGAAAAGTGTAAAAAAAATCAAGGAAAGGCGAGCAGGGGGAAGGGAACAACAACAGACAGAGACGTTAATGCTGGCAAGGCAAAGTAGACCCCAGGAATGGCAGCTGATAGCGGGTATGTGTTTCCACGAGGAAAGCCAATCACTATCGGTGTCTTCTCCTTTCTGGAATAGACGCTTCTGTAAGCATCCGTCAATCTCGAACGCGATTGCTTTATGGCTTCATGGAAGCTCACTTGCAGTTTTCCGAACGGTAACAAGTATCTGATATCACAAATGACGAGTCTGTTCGTTGATCAGGAGAAAAACTGAAAGGAGAAAGCCTTTCCCGAGCCTGCGAAGTGACGAATTTATGTTTCCCCGTTCTTCAGCTAGCGTTCCGTGAGCACCAATGAAAAACGTCCACGAGATGGCGCGCAACAGGAGTCCTAACTGAACCGAAGCTGCAAACGTTAATCAAGAACAAGACGCATAGCAACCTTTCCGGTTATGACGTCTTCATCATCATTCATCACCGGCTAGAAATGGAAAACTTCGCCCAGAATCGTAAAACTCTTTCTTGCAAATTACAAGTTATACACTAAATACAGCGGGAGCAGTTGTCCGTAATAAAATTAAGAGGGTTCCAAGTAGAAATTGCGTTCTAGGCAAATCATTGGTGGCCTCGGCGCTTTCTTTAAGTCGCTTTCAAAATATGGAGTCACAAATATGTATAACTAGTTGATGGTTGATAGGATATTTAAAAGGGTATTGATACGTATCATCTTCGTTATATCTAACGCGCCTAGATCTAATTTTACAACTATATAAATTTGTTTCTAAACTAGAATTTACTTGTAATTTCGAAATGGAATTTCACTTAGGCCTCACTAGATGGGAGGGTTCAATAATGTTTAGTAAGACTGATATAATTTAATTTTAAATCATTTAGTCATTCAATATATCATTGAAATATATCAGAAAAATTAGATTTAATTGGAATTGTCAGAAAAAAATAAGTGTATGAAAATTGGATATGCTAATAATAATTTATCCTGTAACTTCCACAATCAGAATGCATGAAGTATCGTTTAAATAAATGCAACTCGAGTGGTTTCGTTTACATTAGTACCTATATACTAACATGACCATTTGTATAATTTTAAATACTATCAATAAGTTTTTGTTTTTTTAAACTGATATACAATGTATTTCTCACTTTCTGTTGATTGCTACAAAAGATCTGTGAATAGATGAAGTACGTTTCAGCACTATAAATACAGGGTATTTCGAAAAGAACATCACATTTTCTAATTGTTTTTCACTCATCATAAATATGCACGCGTGAGTTGCATTTACTGACAGATCAACTCAAAGTTTATAAATTTATTTTTGCTCTTAGCCTTTAGTTCATTGTCTTACCACCAGAAAGCCAGTGGTAGCACTCTTGCCTTTACAAATGTGTCAAGTCTCTTCACCCAATCATTGATGGATTATCTGTCAGTCGCTGTTTTGTTTTGTTTTTTAAATTGGCTCCAAAGATGGGATGCATTGTTCATGCAAATTCCATGTAACAGGAAGATTTTCAATCTAAGATGCGGTCATTTTGCGACCGCTGCGTCCTGGCGTTAGGACAATAAACTACAGACTGAAAGAAAAACAGTAACTCAAGATCACGTAAGTTAATTACGATGAGTGCAACAACATTTAGAAGTGTCAATTTATTTTTGTATCACCCTGTAAATATATAATGCATACTAACGTGCATGTATTATTATTTCTATAATAGTAGTAAGGTAATATAAGTTATTTATGTTTGTATGTCTCAGTTTGGTTTTCACATATTTTACACATGAGCATTATACCCTTCAAACATTAAGGACTAGTGGTTTGAAAATTAACTACTTCCTATTAGCGCCTCTTTCTCTTTTGCAAACCTACTTTCCTGTCGTAGCTAACCTAACAGTATATAAATACATAGCGTTAATTTAATCAAAACTACAACTGGCATATTTGTGTTCAATTATCATGATATAGACCAATCATCTCTGTCAAGTAATGTTAACAAAAAACAAAAGCCTTGCATAAAATATCACGTTTTTTTCACAGAAACAATACAAAAGGGATATCTGAAATTCCAGTTTTACAATTCCAAGAAATGGTTACAGATCATGGATGGATGCTGAATGATTTCTTGGTGATATTCGTTGCCGAGCAACGCTGATAGAATTCGAAAACATCCTGGCCTGAGCTATCGTCGCAAGGAACGAAAAATATTTTACGGAGGAGACTTATCGAAGAAATATTTTTGCTTGGTTTGCATGTTCAATAACATCGGATAATTTCGTGATGAATTAGTTGCCGTGGATACCATCTCCTTGCCTACGCTGGGAAATCTTATTTGGTAGCGTGCGGGAAAGGTATATTTGATTCCCAGGAGACGCCGAAACTTGATTTTGTTTTGGGAGGTTTCTGCTCTGGGGAATCTTTAACAAGTGCTCGCGTGTGGTTTATGTGTGAGCTGTTTTCTAGAAAGGGAATAGGAATCTATTATTTATTATTATATGTAATGGTTTCAAGTCCGACATTACCATTTCAACTGCGAGGCGAAAACGAGACATATATGGACAATCGAGACGAGATTGAAACTTCTGTAAAAGTCTCGTACCACTTCATAAATCATTTTCCCAACAAATAATAGTTTATTTGCGATGCGATTTACTCAAACATAACAAAAGGGTGGTGACTAATTTCTTACCGGCTTACTTACTTACTCTATAGCATTCTTAAACCCGAAGGTTTATGGCTGGAGGAACGTAAGCCTTTCATCTATCCATATCCTTGTCAAGATTAGGTCCAGTACCGATTAGTCTTACTGTGCATAAAGTGGACTTAAAACACCAAGTCAATCCAATCCAAAATCTAATACTATCTGGACACGAGTACACTAATTACTTACAGATAGGTTAATATGTGCGTATTATTAATTTACAATACCTAGGTTCGAATCCTGGCCAGGGCATGGGTGTTTTTTGTGACTGTTTATTCATCAATTTCATCATATAATCACTCATCCTAATCTTGGCGATTAGCCAAAAGTTGCAGAAAGGCGAGATAAAGTAAATCAATCAATCAATTTCCAAAACTCACGTTATTAGTTTCCTTATAAGTATGTTCATTTTTAAAACTTATGATGTGTATTTCGAGACATGAGATGATATGACATTGTGATTTCACCATAGAGACAGAAATGAGAATGGAATTTAAGTTTAGATACCGAGACACAAGGAGGAACGAGACAGGCAATTCTGTAATCAAGGGATCCCGGGTTCGATCACCCGCGGAGGCAGATTTCACAGTGGTTTGAATCTCAACTTGAACTTCAGGTCGAGTCCCGAATAGAATATCTTAGCATAAAGTCCTCTCAAAACGAACATTAGCCAAACTTTTTGATATGATAACGAGATTGTAATTTGAAAATCGAGACCAGAACGAGACTGAGAACGAGACGAGATATTGAATTGCAAATCGAGACGAGAATTAGACATGTTCGTAGAGTTTATTTCACAAGACGAGATGAGACTAAGCTGTGCCACATCTAGTTTGCATTCGTTTTGATTCCATTAATAATTATTGCTTATACATGTAGAATGGTTTCTATCAGTTAACGTTCGAGAGATAATGCAAGCATGCACGAGAATTTCCTCTGTGCCAAAAAAAAACATGAATGGAACAATAATTTAAATCTATCTGAACATGAGACTAATCAATATGCTGCAAAGCCTCATAAATAATACGCAAGACATTATACTGACAAGACATGCTGAAACTTCATAACTTATTTTCTGTAAACCAAGTAGTAATCATACACACAGATTACTGATGAATTAGCACTGAATTCGCTTCAAATCTCTACAACTTACTTGTTCAGTACTTTTCACGAAATGGGGTAGAGTACATTTCCTAAAAGAAAACTAATATCACAATATACTATAAGTATTAAACTTAGCGCTCTGTGGTGAGCCTTTGCGGTTGAGTGGTTAGCTGTCACGTGCCAGTTCCGACGACACAATGAAAAATGCAAGGAAGAAATGTTTCCCGAGAGCGACGATAGATGGCAGCATGCCATATAAAGAAGAGCAGAGCTCATTGTAGAAACTACGAGCGGAGAAGAGTGATTATATATATTATAGTAAATGAAAAATACATAAAGGAAGAGTATAAAAATTATAGATGGAGTGAATAAAATGTTGTAAATAGCCAATTAAGATAAATAAGAATATGCTCGTATATGATACAATTATGAAAGTTAATAAGTGAGCAAATGAATTCAGAAATGTATCTCCTTTTTGATCCTAGTGATCAAAATTTGATTTAATACCTCTGACAAGGAGAACATCGTCAGCTTTTGTGTTTGTCCGTCCCTCGGTGGCGCTGTGTCAAATTAGAAACCCAAAGTACTTACGGTTGCGTTTCTTATTAGACGCACTGGGCCATAGGCAGCGCTTGCTGTAAGCGATACTGGGCTATTCCTCTTTTGGTCGTTACATAGGAGGTGGCGCTACTGTCAGTTTAGTCGCCCCTAATCTTTCTATAAGTATAGCTTGTGTCGTTTCTATAATGCCAAAGAAGCTGGTAAAGCGAGCGCATACATGTAATAAATGAGATTACGCTTTAAAGGCAAGGACAATAAATTAGATGAAAGAAAAGAAGAATAAGCCTTTTCCAAAAATAGAAAGAAGAAAAGAAGAAGAAGCCTTTTCCCTAATCAAAGATAGCAAAGAAGAAGCCTTTTACCAAAATAGAAGGAAGAAAAGAAGAAGAAGCCTTTTCACTAATCAACGATAGAAAAGAAGAAGAAACCTTTTCCCTAATCAAAGATAAGGAAGAAGAAGAAGCCTTTTACCAAAATAGAAGGAAGAAAAGAAGAAGATTTCCTTTCAATTATACATATATTTATAAGAAGAATATAACCGACGTAAATTTGGACAATATATATATATATATATATATATATATATATATATATATATATATATATATATATATATATATATATATATTTCAATGTATATACAAGCTTTGCTATATATTTTCTCTGTATTGTGTACAGTTTTTCAGAATATAGATCCGCATTTAACTATATCCTCTTGGCTATAAAACGCTTTCTTATTTGGAATTCTCGAATAAAGAACCTATCTCCTGAGATTAAGATATATCTGTAGCCGTAATACTGGGTGTTCCAAAATGAATATCGGGGTTTCAATGAAGTGTAACTTCTATTATATATACATTACAGAAATGAAACATACCTTAAAAGGAAAGGTAACTCAAACAGTTTTTGTTTCTACTTCGCAGGTGATGTTTCGTAACTCCGCCGCAGCACGGCGCTAGTAGTAAAGATGGAGATGACTTCTGAGCGTAAAGCCTTTGTCTCTTGGAATTCGCAAGGTGTAACTCAGCAATTGGAGCGCAACGTACTTTTCGGCTGGAATATGGATGTGATCCCCCATCGGATAACAACATCCGAAGATGGTAGAACCAATTTAAGAATACGGGATGCCTGTGCAAAGAGAAGAGCTCCGGAAGACCACGTCTACAAGATGAGCAAGTGAAACAGGTCAGAGCAAGTTTCGGTCGGAGTCCCAGGAAATCTGTAAAGCGGGCGAGTCGGGAACTGTCAATGCCGTCCACCACTGTTTGGAGGGTGTTACGAAAGAGATTGCACATGAGGCTGTACCGTCTACATCTGTTACAGGCCCTAAAGCCTGAAGATAATGTGACCCGTGCAAACTTCTGCGAAAATGTACTGGACATGGAAGATGATTTTCTTGCAAGTGTGATCTTTAGTCATGAAGCCTCATTTCATCTTAGTGGGCGAGTGAATATGAAAATCCACACAAAACAGTGCAGCACATGAGGGATTCGCCAAAATTGAACGTCTTTTGTGCTCTATCCAAAGAACAAGTGTATGGACCTTTCTTCTTTGTGGAAAACACTATCACTGGTACTGCGTATTTGGACATGCTCCAGCAATGGTTCTACCCTCAACTGGATCGTTAGCAAAAAACAAACATGATCTGGCATCCGCCCCCACACTTTCATCGTGAAGTACGGAATTGGTTGAATGCTGTTTTTCCCCAACGATGGATCTGTCGTCATTGTGAGGATGCCGTGGCTCTTCTGCAATGGCCCCCAAGATCTCCCGACCTCACCCCCTGCGATTTCTTTTTGTGGGGGTATGTAAAGGATAGTGTATAAGTGCCACCGCTACCTGCCGACCTCCCTGAATTGCAACGCGGGATTGATGCAGCTGTGGAGTATGTTACAACAGACATGCTATCTTCAGTGTGGGAAGAAATTGCCTACAGACTAGATGTGTGCTGTGTCACAAGGGGATCCCACATTGAACATTTGTAACTTGTGACAAAAAACTGTTTGAGTTACCCTTCATTTTAAGGTATGTTTCATTTCTGTAATGTAACAGGTGCGGCAGTGAAACGGGCGATTTGGCAACCCTGGAAATAGCAAGTTACGTAAGGAATCAGATAACGGGTGTGGTGCCATCTGGACAACAAACCTTTGCCATTGACACTAATATTGGTGTTCAGTCGAGATGGCGTCGTGGACCGGTGAACAACGCGCTTTTGCCGTAAAGGCGTTTCACAAAAACAACGACAGCTACGTGGCCGCGCAGCGTTTTTATGAAACGCCTTTACGGCAAAAGCGAGTTGTTCACCGGTCCACGACGCCATCTCGACTGAACACCGATATCAGTGTCAATGGCAAAGGTTTGTTGTCCAGATGGCACCACACCCGTTATCTGATTCCTTACGTAACTTGCTATTTCCAGGGTTGCCAAATCGCCCGTTTCACTGCCGCACCTGTTATATGTAATAGAATATACATTTAATTAAAACCCCGATATTCATTTTGGAACACGGCGTATAAGTTTATTTTAAGAAGTGCACTAGAGGGACTTTGCACAAGTAATGCTCTACGGGGTCAGTGGTCGTAGATTTGAATTCTGGTTAAGGTTGGTTATATCATTATATCCATTCCATCATTTATTAATCAGGTCATCATTCACCTTCATCCTTGCGAGGATGACCTTTTGGGAAGACTAATCCGTTTTACGTGATACACCTTGGAAACTGTATCCCGGCAGGCTAACAATGCCCTCTGACCTCAACACGCAGCCATGGAGGGGTTCGTGATTGTTCGTTCATACCTTTGAATCATTAGTCATCCTAATCGTTGAGAATAACTAAAAATAAAAATAGTATATGAAAAGCTTGTGTAGTATTGAAGCTTGCAGAAGAACGTTCTGGGTGGAAGTTGCGACCCTTTCTAAAGGACCCAAATGTCAATCTCACTTCCACGTAGTACATCTTGGACTACATTTTGCAGACTAACGAGGCTCTGTCGTCTGGACCCACGCCCAATATAATCCTCTCTGTGGAACTTATGTTGTGCCCTGTCCGTAAGTGTTTGTGATTGTTCCGTCATCTATATCATCTTATCACTATTCATCCTCATCTTCGCAATTAGCCAAAAGTAGCAGAAATGCGAAGTAAAATAAAACAAATAAATCAATCAATTAGAAGACTGTTCCAATCGGAACTTCAGAGGTGTAAGGGACGCCCTTCTAAGAATACACACGTGCCTCCCAGATGGCGGAGTGGTAGAGTCGTCGCCTTGTAATCAAGGTATCCCGGGTTCCATACCCGGTGGATGCACATAATGGTTTGGATACCAATTTGAACTGTAGGTCCAGTCCCGATTAGTCTTTCTGTGCATAAAGTGGACTTAAAACACCAACTCAATCAATCGAAGAGTACACACAATAGTCAACCTCACTTTCACGTAGTACGCCCCGGTAATTGCAATTTTGCAGACCAACGAGGCTCTAGTGCCAGGACAGTATAATCCTCTGTGGGACTTCTCTTGGTATACATTCCATTAAATTGGTTCATTAGCAAAACCTCTACACAGAATCCTTGTACAGATTTCGAAACCTTAATACACTCTTCGAGAATAATACAAATATCCAAAACAAATTCTCAGACATATAAACTGCGTTGAACTTCTTGTGAAATCCTGCTCTTTTCGGTCGAATCTTCTTGTAGTGATGCACACTGTTCTGACTGACTAATCCTGTCGTACATCCAGATAAATTCTGTCAAATTTTAACAATGCTGTCAGCTGATATTCAATTCCGAACCAATTAACTTGTTTACGTGATAGTGTTAGTGTAATCCACACTTCCTTAGTTGTTTAGCCCTTTACAGATGGTGCCATAATCATGATTGAATCATTAAAAAAGTACTTGTGTACTGAATTGTACCATGTCTTAGTCTCATTTATGCAAAAGATTTTATTAACTGCAATTATTATTATACACAAAATCCGTACCTTTGCCATCTACTCATATTACACCCATGTTACATATTCAACAAAACAGAATCTATCCTGACAACATGCAAGTTCTCTTCTCCTTCTTAACATTATGATGTACAGTGGTGGAAAAAAGTTCTTCCCCATAAGACTTTAATGGCAGTAAATAATGCCGGAAGGGTAGGCAACACCCATTGCACCTTTAGGTGATCGGGTGATTCTGTCTGTCTCAAGAGCAACTCGTCTTTCATGCAAAAGCCAAGAGGCACAGGAAATGTAGGAAAGTCACGTGACTTGTCAGGTGGAATGTTGTTCGTCAGAAAATCGCCTTTTCTCAACGCAGGTCGCAGAACCGAAAAGAGCTACACGTTATATCTCCGAAAATGATTCCCCTAAAAACGTTGAAAGAAACACTAAAACAATTCTCGCCTTAATTACTGTATGTGCCGCAGTAGCACAGTCGTTAGGGCGTTTTATTACCATGCGAGAGATCTGGGTTCGATCCCCGACGGGGGATAATCGGGATTTTGTCCACCTGTTCAAGCTGCTTCGGTGGCAACCCAGCGTCGTATAAAGTAGATACCTGGAGGAAACTCTGGGGAAAGGGGGGGGGTAAGGCGGCCAGGGGCGTGGTGCTGATCACATCATTCCCACCTTCAGCCTTATGAAGAAAGCGTGGGGCCCCAACTCCACTAACTCCACACCCCCTATACGCCTTCATGGCTTGGTGCAAAGCGCAAGATAGGACTTTGCTTATTAATTTACTATACATCCCGATTTTGTCGGAACAGAACTTCCCAATCCCTACGTGGGCTTTCTTCCAAGTTCCGTAGGGATGTGAATAGACTCCAATATTTCTTGACACAATTCATACATGTTATATTTCCTTATAAGAACAACAGCCGATATATTTTGTGTGCGTGTGTGTAAGGGGGGGAGGTTATAAACCAAACATGTGAGGTGATCCTTTTCCCACTACTCACTCCTTTCTCAGAAATAAATCTCAATTCCACACACTGAAAATGCAGCACTTTCTACATCTTAGCATGCAAATATCTACATAGTAGCAAAGTAATGTGTGGAAAGAGAAAAATTAACGATTTGTAACGGCACTCTGGAAATTTTTTAGTTTATTTTTTTTTTTCAATTTGAACTGACATTCATAACATTCATTAACAATCCCAATATTGACAAAAGAATAGGTTAGTCGTTCTGCTACTTTCAATTCTTCATTATCGTAGTTACCGTAACTCTCTCTCTCTCTCTCTCTCTCTCTCTCATCCTTCCCGATGGCGCTGTAGTAGAGGAGTCACCTTGTAATCAAGGAGTCCCCTGTTCGATACCCGGCGGAGACACAGTGGTTAGGATCCCACTTTAAACTGTAGATGCAGTCTCGATTAGCCTTTGTGTGCATAAAGTGGACTTAAAATACCAAATGTAAATAAAAATCAAAATCACCGTAACTCTCTACAAAGCCAGAGGATCAATTTTTGAAACCTGTTGAGGCTTAGATGTAGCATTGCATTCGTATCATTATCCATCATCTTCATCGTCGCGATTATCGCAAGAGGTAAAAATGCGACACAAAATAACCCAAACAGAAGCTTGGAATCAATCTGAATATTGGTTACGTTGGATACATGGGAGAATTGTCTTAAAAATCACTTCCTGTGATGTAATAGGGTTTTTGATTAGAGACCATTTGTATAATACATACCGTTGTTGCGAACAATAAGTAGTTTCACGTTCACCACACTCTTCGGTTGTTTAGAAATCGTAAGGAAGAAGGATCTCTAAATTTCCGCTTTCACATGTCAATGAAACTTTAAAATACGTTCAGTGTAGGTCACAACAGAGATTTACATATTGTTATGATATCTTTTAAACACCACGAAATCTAATTCCAATAGAATACGATACTACTCCTTACGTTCCTGTAAATGTTCACTATTAGTCTGGCGAAAAAAAGTAACGAAGATTTCCTTGTTTCCTTGAGGAAAGATAAGGCGTCTGCTTGTAGGAAGCAAGCACTAACTGCTTCGATCATTGACCTTCACTGCCAGAGTGACTCACAGCTGGCCTGCGCTCGTTCCAGTGTGCGTATAAAATAGGTATTTTATTTCGTTCGTTCTAATCCACAGTTATATCAAGGTAACATTCTAATATTTTTATAAAATATGTAGTAAACAAGTTGTATACATTATGGTCTTCCAGAGTGTTGTTGCCTCCTGCTATTTACACGCGGGAGATGGGGATGTTGTAAACATTTCTGAACCCAAAGGTCGAGCACGAAGGAAAAGTTGTGTAATCATTGGAGGTAATAACAAGGTAATAGAAGTTGAAGGAAGTGCTGGAATAAATTATATCAGAAATTGAGCAAAAACAATTCTCATCACACTCTTCAGCGGAAAGTAGGACAAATTGTCTCAAAATGTTGAACACGATTGTATTTGCAGTAAATATAATAGGTTACTAGGACATCTTAGCATATAACGAGAATATGACACATCTTCAGCTGAAAAATTAATGTTGAAGTGAACGGTTGAGTTCAAAATTCCTCAACTGCTAATTAATAGCACGGCTGTATGTTATTTCAACTTGTGTATGTAAGACAGAACGTTTTTCGTCGATGTGGGGCCAGGAAGAGAAAACAATCCATGAATTCGGGAAGGAAAAAATTCACAATTTCGTAAACAAAGTCTGGAAGTTCTTCTTTATTAATATGTAAAAAAACTACTATACACTGGGAAAAAACAGAATTGTGTGCCTTATTTCTCCAATAAGGAGAAAAATTACTTGTTACTTCGAACAAATTACCGACACTTATATCGATAGAACTTCACAAAGTAAGCATTTTTATACATATATCCGGACTTTTCCGGATCTAGAAAATCGTGAAGTAATTTCTGAGCTTTTCCGAACATCCAGTAGCAACCATGCACACTCTTTGATTTAAGCATACTTCTCCAAGGAACCACGTTTTCTTAGACTCCCCTCAGTTTTTCTGTTTCTCCATCTAATTTGAAGTTACGTGATGCCCAAAATACGTATAAGACATTTGAGATTTCTTTCAAATTCCTTCCGGAGGCCAGACACAACTATAAAATGTAGGACACGTCCGGAAATAAGAATGATTCTTATAAGTCTTTTTATTTTCTTATTTAGCGTCGTTTTTCTTTCACCTCTTGCATATCGCGACGACGAGGATGAGTGATATGATGAAATTGATGAAGGGGCACTCACAAAGAACACCCATACGAACGACGGGATTCGAACCCAGGACATCAGACATCGTAGCGCACTGTGCTAACCACTCTGTCACGGACGGAATTCTTATAGCCCTAATCGTTCCTCAAGCATTTTTCCTATCTTTAACTACACACAAAACATAAAAAAAATCTAAATAAACAAGTGCCAGTTCACACTCTAACCGTAAAAAAACATATGCATGTGAAAATGCAAAATAATATTTATTTTTAGGTAGTTGTGATTTATTATTGTATATTAAAGAAATATATTAGTGATAAAATGACGGAAGTAGAGGAACATCTCCAATGAAACACTCATGCCTTATGGATATTTGTATTTCTTGCTGAACAAGGTTCCGAGTTCGAGTTCCGACCAAAATGGGTTCATTGTGTATGTTCATTCTTGTCTTTAATGTAATGATAAATCGTCGTCATGAATAATTTAACTTCAGAGGAAGAAAACTGAGGTAATTACTAATAAAAACAATAACAAAACAAATTTGATCTTAAAGCCCTGGCTTTGGCTACATATTCCATCACGGGGATCATAGGCGTGCGCCCATGGGGCCAGGGGGAGGGCAAATGCCCCCCTAATCATGGACGTCTGCAGATTTTTTCCACGAAGAGACAAGCAAGGTATTTTTCCATGTGGCATATTACCCCGATAATAGTGTTGCATTATCGTATTCCTGCATCCTCATTATAATAATTAATATAAATTATTATGACTGAAATCAAATTATACATGTGAAAACGTACTTTTTGGTTGACATTCGTTTTCTAAGGGAAAGATGTGGCAATACTTGCCCCCCTTCCAGACATCTATGCCCCTATATTATTATATTTTCACCTAGAAATTTAGGAGAGATGAATCCTATTGCCGTTATTAAACTATATTATACTCTTAAACAAAATTAAGTATTTTCAAGCCGATGAAAGTTCAAAGCAACTACGGGGGAAGGGGGTGCAGTGGCGAAACCACAGCCCCCCACAACCTTGAACGGAAATCAATTTTAGGGGGCAAACATGGAAGTAAAGGAAAGCAAGAGTAGCAGAATCTAAGAGTAGCAGGACAAAAGGATACTCAAGATGGATTTTGTTTTCACGTCTTTCTTGCATTATTTCTTCCAGACTGCCAAGAGCACCTGCGGGGGGGTGGGGGGGGGAGGGACAGAGCTGCAATTGCTCCCTTGATTTCAAATTTTATACAAATATGAATACCTTTTGTAAAATGTTCTTGCTCGCTTCGCTCGCAATGTCTGCTTTTCTTGCAGGCTAGTCAAGTTCAGAGCCGTAGCTAGGAGTCGACGTGAGTTAACCCTGGACGCCAAACGATCTAAATGAAAAAAATTGTAAAAGAGAATAATATGGCGCTCCATGAATTTTTCCCCCCATATTAAATCGACATTGTTTTCATTTTGCAAAAATTTGGATTTGAAAATTTATTGGTCCCTTCGCTCGCAATTTGTTTTCTGTAATGCATTTTAAATTAGCGAGGAGAGAAGTACTGCTGCTAAAAGGTTCTCTCTTAAGCGCATGAACAATTTTTTGGAGGAAAAGGAACGCGCAGATTTGAGAGACAATTTATATGATTTTTACTGTTGGTATATAAGTATATGTTGTGTGTGTGTGTGTGTGTGTGTGTGTGTGTTGTATATATATATATATATATATATGTATGTATGTATGTATTTATGTGTGTGTGTGGGGCGGGGGGAGGGGTGTATATATAAACACACCCATCAATGACATAAAATTTAAACAAGTGAGATGAAATTACGTTATTCTTTTCCGGCCTGAACTATCATCAAGGCTATCCCCCTCCTAATCAGAGGGTCTGTGCACGCCTATGACGGGGACTGACACTTTATGTAGGTGTAGACACGCTTCGTACAATTTGATGATATCGCGATTACGTAATGGATGTGCAGCAACTTAACTGAACCCCCCCAAAATTCACATTTTATTACTAAATTCTAAATTAGCATAATATCACATAGTTTACCTATTCATAATATGCGCCGCTTTGGTGCACTTTGTGGATTGTGCATTAATCAACATCAGGTTAATCGCGGCAGGCAAAGTGGAGGGAAAATGACAATGAAACACAACGAGGGGGCCCTTGGTTCTCAATTAATGAAACTTTGTCTACATGCAACTGAGTTGCTGCGTGAAATCGCTGAAAATGTCATTTATTAATTTCTTAATTTTGCTTATTTTATATTGCTTTTCTAGCACTTGGCGTCAACAAAGGCGATGAGGATGATTAATGAAGTTATGAAATGGATGATAGGACATGATGATCCATGTCTTACACAAAATTCTAAGTTGGGACTAATGAATATCGATTTGTCTTATCATTTGTCAAGTAGTTACTTTTAACTCCAATCTTTTTCAAGGACTTCTGGGTTGACAGCATGTGTGTTGCGCGATGATGATTCGACGAAAACCACCATTTCAGTGAACTTTCTTGACAATGACTCTAATATCAGTAATGAGAACATTTTCTTACGAATAGCTGTTGTTAAGAAACCAATTCCTGAAACTTTTTCTGCTGGTCTCACGGCACCCAGCTGTCGTTTGTTATGGCTGGGCCTGGGGGTATGACTCACGCTGCTGTCAATACTCAATCATTCCCGAGAATCCAGGTCCGCCAGGCAAACCCAAGCGACAATTTTGTTATTTGGGTTGCATAGACAACAGGCTTTAAGATGTTACGATATCGTAGGTCTCGTGGCCCAAGAACTACTTTCCATGACTGTACACCTATGACTGCCCATGTGTGTTTGTGCTAGATCCTCCAACAATGTCATCATGGCAACAACCATCCCCATACTCGCGATTAGCCAGAAGTGACAAAAATGCGGTCAAATAAATCCGAGTTTAAAATGCGTCTTGTTCTCATCGATAGATGTCACTAGTGTGGTATGTACAACATTCCCACTGCCAGCATTTCTATGATAATCGAATCAGTAAATTACTCCTCGTCAACAATGAGGACCTGAATGTGTACCGCTCATCATGTCCCAGAATGTCGGAGAAAAATGTAGAGTATGTAAGCAACATCGCGACAAGCGTGAGGTTAACGACAAAAGTTGTATATTGCTTATGAATTTATATAGACGAGTTTCAATTATTGTGTGGAATATTCCTTGTTAGATAATTGTATTTGGTGTCAGACCGAATATGTAAAATATTGTAGTTTTAGATCGGTAAAAAAATACTACTTTTGTTTATTACTGACAAAATTTAATGTCCATCCAACTGATGGTGCTTGGAAGAGAGAATGAGAATTGTCTGTTGTAAATGGTATTTTCACCTATACTGAACTTTTATTTCAAAACAGTGTTGTAAATTAACTTTTTGTGTAGTTTACACTATCTACGTATGCTATGTAAACTTTAAGAAAATGCAATGCGTAGACAGTGTCTAGGCACATAACGCACAGGTTAGGTCCTCTTCAAAAATACTTATCCCTTGTTGCTGGGGAGACTATTGTGCCACTCTTGGAACGACGTGGTTGAGAATGTGTGTGTCGAAGAGGCGCAAGCGTGTGAGCAATAGCATGTTCATGTGTGGTCCTTTTTTTGTCATTTGCCAATGATGTACCTGTTCTGCCTATCAACTCAAATTGACTGAAACCGATTTACTCGTGTCGGCCTAACCGCCGAGTCCCTTTTCCGGCAATTAAGATTAATTTCGGCGACGACATTGATGTCTCGTCACATTGTCATCTTTCCCATCGGTCATCGATCATCTTTGATGGGTGTTAGATTACAGGCGAAGCCGTAAATCACGTTCTCATGGTGAAAACAGGGGGCTCTTTGAAAGTTGATGTGCGTGGAAAGAAGTCAATCAGGGTTACGCATTTGTGTGCACAGACGGCCAGGGGACAGAGGCGTAGAAGAGGTTGTTTTGGTATAGCAACCCCCACCCCGTTCTCGTAGCGAATACCTAGAGTTACAAGAAAAAGCTGCAAGTCTTACTTGTGACTGGACCTGTAGGTTAAATTGGGATTCGAACTATAGTGGCAACATGCCTACATTAGGAATCGAACACAGGACATATTCATTACAAGGAAGCAGTGTTTGTCACTACATTATCGGTTAGGCAAACTGAAACAACGCATCAGGTACTCAAAGGAAAAACATTAAATTTTGGAAATACATATTATTTAATTAATAGTACAGCTTAACTGTGGTCCTAGGGACAACGTTCGAGTCCTGGTGTAGGCATAGTTGTTTCTTTACGAGGACTTTTACTTGAATTTAATCTAATTATCTTTGATACTCATCGTCGAGATTGGCCTAGAGAGGCGAAAAATGGCGTAAAACCATAAAAAGGCAAACGCAGTTTAACCATGTATTAAAACACGTGTGTAGTCAAGTTAAAGTATGTCTGCTTTCTGCACACCAGCTTTCGAACCCGCGATTGTTTGATTTCAAGGCTATGAGGTTGTCACTAGGCTATCTGGAGCGTCCACTTACATCTCCTTAAATTAAGTATTACAATAACTAATAGCAGAGCAAGAATCTCTAAAATCATAATAAATTATGACATTTTCATATTTAAAAACATGAAGCATGGCTGACGCGTGCTATCCTTGTAATTTACTTGCAAGCTAATTGTTTCTTGAGTTCGTAAAAAAACTGGAAACGAATGTTTTCGCCATGCAATCTCGTATGGAAGGTGGTTTTTGTTAACCACTTCAAGGCAATTATTTTTCGTTTTTACACAAAGAAAAGGTCGAGAAACAAACATTTCACTCACAATTAACTTTCAATTGTACGGAGCTTCGGAATGTGCCAAGACAACCACAACGTTTCTCCACTTGTTACCACAAAAACCCGTAACAACGGACGAATTCCTCGAATCCTTGAGGCATGTTCGAACATGTACCGCGCCAATGGAACAAGGTTCGTGATTTTGATTCCCAATTAGACTGTAGATCAAATTACATATTTAAGAAGCTTGTATGCAATAAATAAGATGTTGTCACGATGTTGATAGGGATGCGTGTGCAAACAACACGCGCAAAAACCAAACTGTAATTTCCCTATTCAACTTTTTTTCCCAGTATACAGTTCTCCTGCCAAAGAAAGTAGACGTGAGTTGAAATAAATTTTATTTTACAACTGAGGGTCGCCATCCGAATGATTACATTTTCAATTCTGAAAGGAACTCGAAGGATTAAATGAATTTATTCAGTTATTATAACAATGTTCTTATACCATATTTTTTTGGAGCTTGCTCAACAATGAAAGTGAGTTCGGGGCTTGCCAGGTATCAGGATGAGAGAGAAAACGGTACACGTTTATGAAACTGACAACGGCCATCACAAAATCTCATAGCACACAAACTCTATTCATCTGACTCTGTATGTAAGAAGTCATTATCAACAAAGCAAATCAAACTTGTTGTTTCCTTCGAACCGGATGTGAGAAAGTAGCGCCGGAACCACTATGTGCTTCTACCGGGGGTCGAACTTGGAATTTTTCGATTACAAGGCGACAGCGTTACCACTACGCCAACAAAAAGGTCCAGTAGTTGTTTACCGAGTTAACGGCTGTTAGATTTTTAGTGTTTAGAACTAAATTATAATATTTATAACTAACTTGCAATATTTGGAATTAAGTTATAATAATAATCTATTCTATATGAATAATACATGAGTTTTATTAATATAATATGAATACTAATTAACGAATATTTTTAAAATATTATAAACACTAGAAAGCTAACAGTCGTAACTCTGTAAACAACTAGTAGTAGTAGGTCACAAATAATGTACGCAAATGTGGTATCTAACTGGGAGGCATTCTTCTATGACAGAAGAGAGGAAGTGTTGTAATTTGTGCTTTGTTCATCCCCAGTTTTCCATACCAAGTTAATTAGCAAACAACACCATTTCCGGGGCTGGATCGATGAGACCGACAGCCCACCCCCACCCCATCCGCACCACCCCCTCGCATTCTATACAAATACAAAGAGGGGCGACGGGGGGAGGACGGGAGAATGTGTTAAAACTGCGCTCATTAAATCGTTCATGTAATGCGTGTTGTGTAACCATTCCTACACATGGATGTTCCTCCTCCTCTTCACCCCGGTATCCTCGTTTTCAATCGCAATCTCCCGTTCCCATTTTCGTGGTTGCGGATATGCTGGGCGACAGCATGTTATGGCATAAATTACTGACGCGGGAGGCGAATTCGCATGGCATAAATACTTTCAACGGCAAAAGAACTGCTGCAAAAATTTGCGGCGAACTGACAGCTTAGCGTTACAAATACTACGTGCAAAAAACCAAATGACGAAGGGGCTTCTGCAATTTTGTCGGCTCAATCCAGAACGAACACACCCGGAAACAAAAATTAAGATATACCGTATTTCACCGCATAATCCACGTAGATTTTATGCCAATTTTTTACGTTTCCGTCTATGACGCAAGATTATAATTCACGGAATACTTGTGAACTTAGGTTGAAATTGAATAATCTAAATCGACGAACATAATTTCCTCGTGGCAGGTTAGCGAACACGTGACAGAAGAAGAAGAATTTGTATTTATAGCATGTTATTTATTGGTTGTATAAGTAACCATGTGTTACATGTATGGGAATGGCTTCCAGGCATTAAAGTAATGTTGTTATAATTTGATCCTACGTATTTTGTGTGTCTTGTGCAAGTAGCACACAAGGCATACAATTAGTTGTTATTGATTTGAGCATTTTAGTCGAAATAGTGCACTTTGGAAATTTTACTACAGTATTGGCAAGTACGGACTTACAAAATATAAACTTCTATGTCAGAAGATTCTGCTCCGCTATTATTGGTTCGTTACCTGACGCGACGATTACGCGATGAAAAGTTATAAACCAATTTTTGAACTGGGGAAAAAAACAAGGATGCGACGATTATGCGTTGAAATACGGTAAAACGTTTTGGAGAAAGGGAGATTCTTCCTCGATTTGAAACCGCAATTAAGTCTCACAATGGCGTCGCCGTAACTTTGTCTCCTTATAATTATCGCCAGATAGAAGCACATAGCACAAGTGTCTCGGATCTAACCTTAAACTATAGGTCCAGTCCCGATTAGCCAATCTGAGCATAAAGTAGACCTAAACAAAAAAGTAATTTAAAATAAAAAATATTTCTTATTCAAGGTCCCCTAAAAAACAATTTCCAAAAGTATTAATGATTATTAACGAGAATTCCTGTTTCAAATGTCCTACTACAATAAACGAGACTGGTTCGAGAGGACACTGTAGATAACAAATCAGTATTTCTTTTTTATGTGTTCCGTTAATTTTCTTTATTTTCGCTCACTTGGCTGTGTCTGCCATGGCTTTTACTCCCCTCTTAACGCATTTTTCCTGGGACATTACTATGTGTTAAAATTCAATGTTTATGCAGTTCGAAAGTTACTGGAGGATGCCAATTATATTATGTAACTGCCCATTTAAAAAAAAGGGGTATATTTTAGATTAATCGCTCTCAATCTTCGAGAGACTGTTCGGTAAATTTGTTCTTTTAAAAATCGATGACCCATCCTAACAATTTTATTTGTAAACTATCTGATTACCCGGTGTTTCCCGAGTATTTATTTATCCCAATCTTCTATTAGACAGGAAAATAATGAATTCTAACTATAGTGTAAAATGTAACTAATTTTATTTACAGGTATTTAAAAGTATAAGTACAGTATACAAATTATAAAGTAAAATCTTTTACAAATTCACTACAATATTAATTGAACTTACAACTTGATTATAAACAATATTTTTAGTTTCACCTCCAGGAGCAGGAATAAATAAATTGAACGGCATTGCGAGTGTCACTATTCATCTTAGCGACCCCGAAAACTATGGATTCCAAACTAATATTGGTCGTTTTCGATTATTTTTACATGTCACCCCTTCCCACCCCAACCCCTAGGGGTGCTAGGGGTGTCTTACCCTCACAGTATTTCTTTCCAGATTGTAAGTGATACGTGTACCAAGTTTGGTTGTATTTGCTCCAGGTGTTCGAGAGTTATGCCGGAACAAACATACATACATATATAAATGGGCGGAGACTACTTCCAAGGACAGTAAGGTAGATTTCATAAAGAATTTGTCTACTTTCGATATTCAGGATCATTCACCGAACTTTATTGTCAGAGGTTGTATATATAGAAAATAGATATATCTTAAATTGTATACGTCAATTAATAAGTACTTTTGAAATTTAATATTGGTAACTAATTTGTGACTTAATCATGGACAGTAATAATTCGATTATGTCTAGGCTTGGTGTCAAATATAAAATTCGGAATGGATCTAATGGAATCTTTTAGTTTGCTCTGTCCCGAATCATTACATTAACTTGGTAACTGCTGATATTCATTGACACTTTCAATTTCGGACACCGAAAAATTCCGATTTATGAGAATATTTCAAAATCAATATAATGAAATTTAAATTACTCGTCGAACTCAATTAAATATGGTGCCGGTCCATCAACCTCCAAATTTGGAGCGGGATGCAACCCCCTACCCTTCCCCATTAGATCGTTCGATCGCTGACCATCACTGTCACGATAGCATTTTCTGTTATTGCGAAACTTGAACGAAAAGCTAAGTCGTTGCCAGCTCGGGCTGCAAGTCGCTTCACCCTTCCAGCCCAAACTCAAAAACGGATCCACGGTTATAATTCAAGTTTGGAGGCTGCACGATGTCAGTCCCCTCAGTCATTTTGAATAATTAAGTAAAAATATATTAACGCTGAAATGAAATTATATCGATGAAATATGTATTTCACTTCTATAATTCGCATGCCAAAAGGGGCAGTGCCCTTCCCTGTCCCCCCTCTGGACACACATACGTGTATGTATGTAGACATGTATGTCAGCGGTACTGACAAATCAACCAATGTCGAAAGAATTCATATTTATATTTTTAAAAAAATCGTACGTGCACAAAACAAGAATTTTGAAAATATAACATATATTAACAAAGCAAAAGAGAATGTTATATTGTTTCGTGTCATATAGACTCCGAACCATCAGTAACTGGAACATTTCCTAATTTTGGGTTTGATGTTTGTCGAAATCATTGATCTGGGCACCCTCACAAAGAGAAAAGAATGAAGGTAGGCGGCTAGTGAGTTAAGGGGAGGGGGGATGTTTTATTACGGGGTTTCGCTCCGACCGCAGGCTACAAACCCGAATTCAATTAACGGGCGCAAATACGTCCGTCCAGCTGCTATCCTGGCCGAATATTTCAATCATTGCACAGAAGCCTTGATTAATTTTTCCGTATCACTTTAGGCTGTGCAGTTGCGTGGTCCCTATCCATTTAGAAAACTCCCGGCACAAACACGATGCCATCTGGCTGAAATTTTTTGAAGCAGGCAGTGGAAACTCTAAATGAAAATAGGGCGCTACGGATTTCATTTCTGTTCTTGTTAAGTTTTTAGGAAACATGATCAAATTTACACTCCTAAACAGGTAGGTACTGCTAACATGTCAAGAATATCAATATTCCCAATGCCCAATTAGCACCAAGTTTACTGTTTCTATTGTAGTTAATTCGCCTAGTTTTTCTATCGATTGGTTTAATCGCGACGAATATGAGGATTCCCAGGAGCGTTTCAGTAGGATCAAAATGTTACGTTTGTAGTGGGTTTTTTTAAAAAATAAAACTGTCTTTTTCAGCGGATTTAGTGTGTTTTCTTTAACAAGCTCCTGCTTTTAAGAATAAAATACTCTAAAAATAGATTATTAACATGTCAGAAATTTAATTGACAATCCAAGTCGTTGTCATGAAACTATAAATAATGTTGTAATAATTCGTTTTTATTGCCTAAAAAAGAAAAAAAAAACATTAATAAATTCAATGCTGCAAATCTACAAGATGGGTAAACCTTGCAAAGCTTGGTCGTTCTCATGTCAAAGACGAAACAAGTGTTAATTTATTCTTAATTGTAATTAGTGCTACAAATAATACTCAAAGTCCTGTAGTGGCCGCGGTGGCTCAGTCGGTAACGCGTCTGACTACCATGCTAAAGGTCCCGGGTTCGATCCCCGGCCGGTTCAAATCCGGGAACTTTTCAAACAGTGTAAGCGGCCCCGGCGCACACCCAGCGTCGAATAACATGGGTACCTGGGGGAAACCCTGGGGGGTAAAGGCGGTTAGGGGCGTGATGCTGATCACATCACCCCCACTCACGACCGGATCAAGAAAGTGTGGGGCGTTACCCCCACACCCCCTATACGCCTTCATGGCGTGGTGCTATGCACAGGGGAACGCTTTACCTTTTTTTACCCGTACGGTACGTGACAATGTAAATTCAATAGAGCCAATGCTGGAACAGCAAATGATTGGGAAATATATTCTTGTGATTTGTTTCCGTGATATTGTTTAAATGATTTATCCTAGTTATTGGTTTGGTTTGATTTGGTGTTTTAAGTCCACTTTATTCACAGTAAGGCTAATCGGGACTGGGCCTACAGTTTAAAGTGGGATCCGAACCACTATGTGCATCCACCACGTATCGAACCCGGGACCCTTTGATTACAAGGCAACAACGCTACCACTACACCATCGACCAGGCCTAGTTATTGGTAATAGTAATACTGTGCATTTATCTTTCCCTTAAAAGGTATGATTTTTTTGCAAAATTTGGGATATGCGTTTTCTGTTTACACATCAATGCTCTCCATGTCAAAACAGAAATTTTAAACAATACACCAGTTGCGACGCTAGAAATATTTTTGAAAGTGCACCAGGTGACACAGAGTGGCAGGTAGATCAGTGTTTGGGTGTGTGTGAAAAAATCGAAGAAGTTTATAAAGATTATTTGACATTGTTAGCTCAGTCGTTAGGGCGTCTGACCACCATGCGAGAGACCTGGGTTCGATCTCCGGCAGGGGATTTTTTTCACCTGCTCAAGCTGCTCCGGTGCCAACCCCCCTCCCAGCGTAGTATAAAGTGTGTACCTGGAGGAAAATCGGCAGGGGGTTAAAGGCGTCCAGGAGCGTGGTGCTGATCACACGATCCCCACCTTCGGCCGTGATCAAGGAAGTGTAAGGACCTAACTCCACACCCTCCTATAGTCTCCATGACGTGATGCAAACCACAGGTAAGCACTTTACTTTTATGTCATTATTTTGAGAATTTGATTAATAGGGCTAGGATTTTTATGACCTAAAAATCACCAAAATATGCAAAATAAAATATGATCTTATGACCTAAAATTTTACAAAATATGCACTATAATTTGCAAAATATGCCATGATAACTGGACTGTTTCAAGCATCAATATCTAAATGCTGAGATGTTTTCACATATGTACTATTTTTAGTTCACTTTATGGGTCCCGAGTTGAAATGCACAATGAATACTTTCTCTAAATTTTCAAATAAAAATGAAAAAGATTTTGCTACAGTCCAAAGAAAAAAAATCTCTCGAGTAAACATGGGAGTAAGAACGAATGCACTTCGAAAATGACTGTATTATTCTCTGAAAATGCAAAAATATGCTGAATAAGACCGAAAATCCATCAAAATATGCTCTATCACGCAGAAATGGCCAAATATGCCAAACTATGCCCTTAAAAAAAACTTAATTTTATTAGTTTCTTAATAATATGTATTTCTATATGTTTGGGGAACACATCGCCCTTACCAAAAAAAAAATATGCTAAGTCATAAAAATCCTAGCCCTAATGATTAATAATTCTGGGGGGGTTAGGGTGGTCAGCCACCGTCCTGGAGTGGACGTGGCCCATCGTGACTCCCCTTAAGTGTCGCAATGTCGCACAGTGTTTATTTACACTAATTAGTAAACTTCAAAGCCAGAATTAGTAATTCCAACTAGTCAGAAACTTTGGTATTTTTAAATTAAGATGAAAATGTAACCGATCTTGACGCACCCCTTATAAAAGTTGACCCGCCCTCGCTGGGGAAAAGGGCGGCAAGAGAAGTTAACGTCTTTCTGGGGAACGGTTGATGTGCGTTGCAGAGAAGACAGTCCCAGTCAGGCATTGATACGGTTAGGATCCGTGTTACGTTGGTTATTGGTTTCGTGGGCTGTGAAAAACTGTAATTGAACTAACGGCCATGATCTCTGCCGGAAAGAGAGATAGTGACTAAAGAACAAACTGTAAGAGAACTATCGGCCATGATCTCTGCCGGAAAGAGAGATAGTGACTAAAGAACAAACTGTAAGAGAACTATCGGCCATAATCTCAGCCGGAAAGAGATATAGCATCTAAAGAACGAACTGTAAGTGAACTAACGGTCATGATCTCAGCCGGAAAGAGAGATAGTGTCTAAAGAATTAACTGTGAGTGAACTATCGGCCTGTGCAGTTTCTCTACCAGAACCTGAGAAAAGGTTACTAAAGAAGAGAGGCTACATGTTTATTATGAACCAACGACAGGAGGATTAGAAGATTGAAGACGTCGAACTCGGTATCAGCAAGATTTGCGTTTCCCCCCAACTCCCCCTAAGTGTTCAACGTTAGTGTTTTTCAGCGTGTTTATCGCCAAATGAATTGAATACCTAAGCAATTACATCAAAGACGTAAGTACTCAGTGAAATAACCACTAAGTTTGGTCTAATATCTCAACAAATTCACACCGGAAGCTGACTAATCTGTGTATTCCGGAATCGTTTGTAAATCACAGACGTCAGGTGCTTGGGCCTTTAATAAATATTAATACTGTATTTTGTGGTGTATGAATACTTAGATACTTAAATATAAAAATTCACTGCTAGTCTCCTTTTGTGTTATTGACGTTGTTCGACGGCAAAAAAAATTGCACTAGTAAAAGCAAAAACAAAGAAAAAACGTTATAAAAATAGTCTCTATATCACAACAATCCAGAACTTGGAAGTGCCTCTGTGTGATAATAATTAGAAGACTAATAACCTTTTGATACTCAGTTCCTTCAGAAGGACAAATATGAGAAACGAAATTCGAGACTTTTTTCATGGGAAATGAAAAGTTTTGACGAGAACGGACTTGAAATCGACTAGCTTTTGTTGTTGTCCATTGTTGAGGAGAGACAAAAGTTATTGTTGTCACGGATTAACGGTCACATTGTTCTCCATACGTTGAATCGGCAGAGTGACGGTTGGCTTCACCCCCCCCCCCCCCTCCAAAAAAAACCTTTTCGATATCGAAACGGTTGAAGTTTGGATGATAGAAAGACAATGCATTTTATCTTATAATTAGCAATTCTAAGCAGAGGATCATAACATTGTTAGCCAAACGTGCGGATAACAATCAAAACTCGCTTTTTTTCTCCCTCCTCGCCGAAAACGGGACAGTTCCACGTAAAAATGAGGCCCGATAAAGAAAGAAAACAGAGGAACAGAGAATTAGGTCTTCATTCTCTTCGTCTTAAACTTTCTTCTCATCAGTGGAATCCATGAAGTTTTCTCATTACGTTCTAATTACGTTAGACGTTATTTTATTTTCAACCTTCTCTCTCTCTCTCTCTCTCTCTCTCTCTCTCTCTCTCTCTCTCTCCCTTCCTTTGATTTTTCTTCCCTTTTTTGGGATAACTTCTTGTCCTTCTTTTGTTTCCCTCCAAGTGGTGGGAGTTCTGGAAAGTGAGGGCGAGTCGGGTGTTCAGTGGAATATAACTTTCCAATTCGGAGTCCATATCGATGGTTGAAGACGGATGGCGAGAGAACGGGTGAGGAAGGAACTTTCATCAAACCAACGTCTTTGAGAGGTCATCCAGATTCACTAACAACTTTCCCTTTTTAAAAATGCGTTTCCTTGCACTTTTTATTCTACTGAAGAAGCTTTTTCCTGCCGCTTTAATAAGTTTTCGGGAAAAGTTTGATCAGTTTTTCGGCATTCTCCACTAGGTTACCTTAGCAGCCATTATGATGAATACAATTAACCGAGTGCAAAATTGCAAAAGTTATTCTCGATTTTGTCTTTATAGCGTACTGACAGTTCATAATGTAACCCAGGACAGTGTTCCTCAACCGCCGACCATTTATACCTAGTCGCTAGAGGTTCATTAAATCCAGTGCTTGACAACTAATTTAAACTTTATTTTATATTTCTTAACACGGCCAGACACAATAGAACAAATACTCTTTATGATAACTGGATTATTTATTTATTGACATTTAAGGGCGCACATGCCCGTAGTCAGAATTTTATTTCGGGGGAGGGAGCTCATCCCTTATCAGCAGCCGCCATCTAAACGAGAAAGTGAGGGGTGTAAAAGACCTGAAGATTAATTGCAACTTATTACACAAAATGTTTATTCCTGCTAATGAAGTAATATTAATTACCACTACACACTATTTAATTTAGATATATATGTAGGATTTCAGGGGTGCTGCTTCATACCCCCGAGCCCCACTGGCCTACATGCCCGAGGGCACATATTAATTAGTTTATAGAGTTTAAAAAATAGAATGGTATTAACTAGTAAAGCTGTAGGGATCTGGGCATCGCCTTTTAAAGTAAGAATTTACCGGGCCACGGTGTCACGAAGGTTGACAACCATTGCCCTAGCAGATATCTAAAAGACATTGTAAAGAATGCTTTTCATCGTTTAAGGTTAATTCATTATTGTGTCAAAAGATGGCGTATTGCATCATCAACTATTAGCTTGTACGCCAATAAGCGAGAAGAGTATAAGGAGTAGAGACGTGACAACCCTGCTTCGCCGGATGGTATGTGGAAACACTGAGTGTCCTCGGTGAAAGTGTAAAGTGTTAGAGTCCTGGAAGAGAATATATGAACTGAGATGTTACTCAAGTTACCATGAAATGTCGAAGCATCAAGTTCCTACCTCAGAAACACACTTGCGCCGAAGCCGCATTACTGGCTTGATCTGGCATCTAAGTACACATTCGACTGTTCATACTCTCATTATGACGCCGTCAATGATTAAATACATCAAGAAAGAATGCGATATCTTTTTTTGCCAGTTCATATCAAAGGTAGGCGTTCAGATGCGATACCAACAACGATAGAGTCGTAGTAGCATTTACGTCTGTACTTCGTGGTTGACTATTCCAATCAGGAAACTCACTTTGAGTAGCACCATGCGCCAAGATGAGCTTTCATACTTTTGAATTTGAATTTAAAATCTTGGGTGCGTCAGCACTTAGTCTGTTTTGCACCCGTCACATTATAGGTGGTCCAGCCCTTTACGTTACAAATAACAACTCCAACGTTTCATAACTAAAATCTTATAAGATTCTGACTTAGGTTAAAAGCTTAGGCTGCAAACGGGCACTCAGCACACGTAAGGACAAAAAAACAAGACAAAACACAGAATTACCTAGGTATACTGGCCATAGGGCCAGGCGCCAGAACCTCGTTTGTCTGCAAAATGCAGTCCAGGGTGTACTACGTGGAAGATCACCCCTTACACCCCGCACTTTCATACTATGTTGATCGTCTTCGGTTGTTAAATCTTTATGCATTTGTGTATTTTTTATAAATATTTAACTTCGTGTCGGCTCGTTAGCGAGTGCGTTAAGTGAACGACATTCAATCTCACCACCGAAGTTCTCTGACTCAAGTCCAGAACTTGGTATATGTGTTCTCTGTGATTGTTTCTTCATCATTTTAATGTAATCATCACTCACCTTCAACGTCGCGATTAGTCAGAAGTGGAAGAAATGCTACGTAAAATAAGAAAAAAGCAAATTATTTAATCGTCGATTTATTTAACGTCCTATCAGGGTCTACGACGCATCGTGAGGATGAATACTGTTAGAATAAATTGATGAAGGGACACTCATAAAGAAACAACCATATACACGCCACGACTCGAACTTGGGGCCGTCAGTGGCAAGGTCGAATCCAGCACTCGAACCCGCCGACACCCGCCGACCACCTGCATCTTGAATTGTGAAACCTAGTCTCATTGAACGAGAACAATCTGGCAAAAACGTATGGATTTTATGATTACTTTTTAATTCACTTGAACCAACCATCTTCGGTTTGAAAAAAGAAGAAGAAGATGATGAAAGGTAGGCACTAACATGTGACCTCCTATACTGTCCGAAGCCTTGAATACGTCACCATGCGGTTAGTAAACAAACTGTAAGATGTGGTTCATGGAGGTATTTTTAAAGGGAAGAGACCAATCTAAATTTCCCACATAAATTTTCCGAAACTCTGCTCACGTGTTCAGAGAAAGCAATGGGAGAGGGGGAGGAATGGGTTAAGGTAGAGGATTAACCCCCCAGAATTGATTGGTCGTGGTTCATTTACAATTTTCTTCAGATGAATGATCGGCGGGTAGGTTTTCCCAGCTGACTTCTCCGTTATAGAATACGATGAGAGGAATAATATCCATGTATACTTAAGGTTAAAATAGTTGAAAAATAATTTATCATCAAAGAATTTTAAATACGACAGCCTACAACTTTTCTCATTAATCTTAATGAGCGGCGCTTTTTCGAAAGTCGTTAGATTTTAACATGTTATGGCAAGTCCTCTCGTGCAGTTTGGAAAGTTCGTTATGGCGTTCCTGAAGTCGCTTTTCGTACGACGCGTGAAGTTCGTTCACGTATGAAACACACGGCGTGGAAGGCAGGTGTGTTCCGTGAAAATCGTCTGCTAGTTGCGGAGAATGCGCATTGTAGTTGCTTCAAACTACTCTAGTTCGAAAAATACAATTTCGTACAGAAGGTGATATGTTTTTAGAATGTGATTGAAATTAGTAACAATGTCTATTACAGCGTTTATTTATGCCAGAAGGATTGGTCTCCTGCTGTTGTTCGCCATGTCGAAAACTTTCCATAAACAAAACACTGCGACTGACGTTTTCGCCATCCTACAGTTGGTAAAATAAACGAGTTTTTTTTACCAGGTTCATGAGACCAGATATTTTCGTTCGATTCGTGTGGTTCGTTGTGACTTAAGGCACCAATACAAACAAATTCGTTATAATATTTTTTCTGGTACAGTTACGGACACTCCTGAGTTGTAGTGTTTACATTGAAAGTCAATGGGTTGCTACAACCCAGAACTGTCCGTGACTATACAACGGGAAGTTAAAAACTCTTAGGTTACAAATATCAAACTCCTCAGTAGAGCCGTTATTGCACGTACGATGAGAAACGTCAACCCTCACCTTTTCATACAAATATTTAAGCTCCCTCCCACCGTTAAGGTCAGTATAGAATGTATAGAGCGGCGACGAAAAGGCTGAAATCGATTGCATATGTTTAGGAAAATTGAAATTGAAACTGATATGTCCTTCCCGGACGTATGAACAGGCTGTTGAAGTACACCATCCCGCCTGGTATATATGCATGTTGTAGCTGGAAGTTACGAGATTAATGGAAGTGCATGAGAGAAAGAATGTGCTGTTACTGTAATTTTTTTGTGAGTTTCGTGATGATGTACAACTTTGGTTCTTTTTAAATTGCATAATCAAGATAAATAGATTCTCAATTCATATGTTAAAACGTAAGTTCTGTGTTTTTGTTTATATTTACTGCAAATCTTAATGTTTTACCGTGCCCTGGTAGGTATCACGCATATACCAATATACAGTCTCATGTTGCACATTCTCAAATTGTATTGAGATAAATATATTCTTATGGCTATTAATATCCTATGGTTGAAATTGGCACTACCGTGTCAAAATCGTGCCCTACTATTGCTACGTATTCCGTCCGACTATTACACTGCGCTGCAGAGACGAGTGTAGAAGTGGTAGAGCGGCGGAAAGGCTGAAAACGGTCGTCTTTTGTTGAGAAAACTGAACGAAAAATCTGGCCCTGTTATTTCTTCTACCAACCGAGATTGATAACTCTGAGGTCAGTAAGCAAGTAAAATACATAGTTTCTTTGGCGCCAACAACTGCTAGGCTCAGGGCCAATAGTAAGTCACAACCTTGTATTTTATTCATATACAGAACTTCTGCTTTTTTTAAGTTCCCGCTTTTCTTTCATCTTTGACTAATCACGAAAATGAAAATGAGTGGTGATTTTATTTAATAGTTGAAGAGACATTCACAAAGAACACCCACACACAGACCAAGACTCGAACCAGGAAATTTCGATGGGGAGACCACTTAACGTGCTTGGTCACCGAACATGCACTCTAGAACTTCTACTTCATTAGTTTGGACAGAGAACCCCTCCAAATTTATTGAAGTAACTTAAAGTTCACCATTTTGAAAAGCGTTGATCGATTTTGCTTAAATAAAATATTAGACTAGTACTATAACGCATTTAGCTGGTTCGAAAATTTGATTCCAAAAGCTCAACCATTATGGTAGCTATATATACACCATAATATTAATCACCAAATTAATGACTTTCACTTTTGGTGCTTCTAAACTACGCATTATATCAATAGTTTCATTACTGTACTGCAATGTGCTGTATACTAATAAAAGACAATGAATAATATCCATATAAGGTTGCATTACACATCCAAAACTCATGTATTTTACTAGTCCCTATTCATCTATTATTCTATTAGTGGCCGCGGTGGCTCAGTCGGTAACGCGTCTGACTACCATGCTCTAGGTCCCGGGTTCGATCACCGGCCGGTTCAAATCCGGGAACTTTTCTAACGGTGAAAGCGGCATCGGCGCCCACCCAGCGTCGAATAACATGGGTACCTGGGGGAAACCCTGGGGGGTAAAGGCGGTCAGGGGCGTGATGCTGATCACATCACCCCCACTCACGACCGGATCAAGAAAGTGTGGGGCGTTACCCCCACACCCCCTATACGCCTTCATGGCGTGGTGCTATGCACAGGCGAACACTTTACCTTTTACCTATTCATCTACAAATACAGTATTGCTTCCCGCTTGCAAACAAAAACCAGCGTACAGTTTCGCTTCTAAATAGAAAGATTAATGGGAATATTGAATCGAGAAAAATTGTAGGTTGCACTGAATTGAATTACTTCTGACGTTACTTTTTTTGGCGGGAGAATGGGGCCTATCTTCAGTCCACACATTGTACCTTGCCATATCTTATTAAGTCATGTCGTTGAGATGCTCATTTGTTGGATACCACACGTCAGTTTTAAGACGTCATGCTGTGCTGACGGCCTTACATGCAGCGCGTGAGGGATTGGATGTAAACACATGACAGACAATGAAGAATTACTTGCATCTGAGAATCGTTCGCCTGGCTTCTGTTCATTTCTGACCGCATTAGTAAAAGAAAGAAAAAAGGATCTGTGGTCATAGCAGAGGTGTAGGAATTAAAGAGCAAAGAAATTCATGTGATGTTCTGTCCCTTTGCTAAACATAGATGGGTGTACGACTCGTATGTGTTTATTATCTCAACTAAACAAAATATCAGCAACATTTTCGACTTTCTGCGTGGTGAAACAAAGACTGAAATATACGGTACAAAATCTTCAGCAGAGTTTCTCTCATCCTCATACGCGTAATTTACGGAACATGAAATGGTTTTGTAAACCACGAATGATTTACGTTAAAAAATTCGAAATAATTTCTCTCATCCCCGTACGCGTAAAATACAAAACAATTTTGTAAACCAATAATAATTTAAGTTAAAACATTCAAAAGAATTTCTCTCATCCCCGTAAGCGTAAAATACAAGACATAATTTTGTAAACCACCAATGATTTACATTAAAACTTTCAGAAGAATTATTCTCATTCTCACATGCGTAAATCATGGTTTCACAACACAAATAATTTACACACCGAAACATTAAGAATACGCGTACGTATAAAATTCAAGAAATGGATTTGTAACTTCCAAGTAATTTGCAGTAAAAAATAAAATATTAAAATTGTCGATAATTCCTTTTGTAAGAATTGTATGAATTTCATTACAAAAGAACTTCTTTCTCTTCCCAATCTCATTCTTATAATTAGACCTCGGATTTGTAGGTTCTAAAAGTGTGCTTTTAGGTTCCTAAAATAGTCTCTAAAAATCCTAAAATAGGTTCGATAAACCTTAAAATAGGTTAAAATCCTAAAATAGGTCCTAAAGATATTGTTAGGCCTGAAAAATTCTGAAGTAGGTTCAAAAAAACTTAAAACTGTTCAAAATTTCTGAAAAATGCTGATTAGGTATATTCACCGGCAATGAGGCAATGAAAATGGAACACCTATATCCTGAAAGACGCACTATCTTGCATAACGTTATGTGTGTTGCCTAACCCTACGGCGATGGCAGAACTTACCATTGGAAATTTGCTAGTAAAATCCACTCCTCGCCGTATAGTTAGACAACAATCTTTTTTTAATGTTATCCACAGCCAAACTCCGCAATTTTGTCTATGAGGATCATCTTACATGCTGAAAATAATCTTTCAACAAAAACATAGTAAGTGGTGCAAATTTCAATGCTGAAATGTTAGTTTGCCACAAAGCACCGAAGTGATGCGAAAGTGAGCAAGACCACACAGATCAGACCACTTTGGACTGTAGAAATAACAGTGGCACCAGACATTTTGCTTTGTTTAGAGTTTTGAAAAATCACCATGGACTTGGAGGAAGGGAAATCGACAGAGAGTACGTTTCAGACACGTTCGTCATTGAATTTTTTGTGACCAACCAAAGCAAATGCCTCTGTGCGACATAAACATTCTGTAAAACCTTTGAAAACATATAAAAACATATAAAAAAGGCTTAATTTAGGCGCAAAAACCTAAAATAGGTTCTAACAAGCGAAACAGTTTTTTTTAGACACTATAAAACTTCATCAGTTGTTGCATTTCTTAATCAAACTTTGGCATAACTTATTATTTCTTACATACCTGTAAAGGAAAAAATAGGTTAAAAACCTAAAATTGGAGGTCTACTTATAATAGAGAACTTGGTTCGTTAATCCACACGCAGTTTATCTTAGGAAACGTTCGGCCCAAAGTTATCCTTTCTGCTACTTATAGAGGAAGGGTTTGTAAAAAGATGTAAAAGGTACAATTTTAATCCAAATATATCCGATTAGAAGGCGTCGCTGCTGGACATTCACACAAAACTCGAAGGGTTGTCATGCTTGAGGCGAGCGCCAACATAATAAGCTGTTGAAAGCATTTAGGGAAAACATTGTAAGGCTACGAGCTCTAAACCTGACCTGCCTAACCTAAACACGAAAGCATTTAGTCAATGCTGTTTGGTTATAAGTAAACGTCTGATGCAGGCTGTATACTGTATACTCCATATTACGTATCTCCGAAATCTTCAAACATTTTGACAATGTAATCGGACCGATTCAGAAAGCCCTTCGCACCCCACATACGTATGTCACCTACATTGCACCAGCAGTTCGTAACTAAGACCACATTAAACGAATGGCTGGAGACAAGAAAAGAAACACGTAGTAGTATACGAAAGTGAAAAACAATTCTCAAGCAAGCAGGCAGAAAGTAATCGCCAAAACCAGAAAGTGTCAACAGGCATAAATAAAAATCGAAACATTTAAAAAAAAATGACGGCTCGACGATGAAATCGCAATTAAACAAAAGGAACTGGGGCTAAATCCAGTTAAAATCCTGGATGATTCGTTGTGCATAATTTACGTCATCAGTCCTCCTTGTTGCTATTAACCCACAGAGAGATGTTTACGTTCTTCTTATTTTACCTCGGGTTTCCGCCACTTACTGTGCATCGCGGCGATGAGTTTGGTTAGGTTAATTAGAGGAAAGCATACCCACGTCCAGACCAGGACTCAAATCCGTAAATTACGTTAACAATATCGTGAGTCGACCACATAACGTGCTTTCTCAGAGAGGCAGCTTAAGAAGTGGCAGAACACAGACAAATTTAAAAATAGAAATAACCCATCACAATCAGTAACAATAGTTTTATTACCAGTTCGATTTCCTGGAAACGTCTCTAACTCGTTTATTTCGTCATTTTTTACATTCTTACTTACCTATTGTGCCTTGCGAAATATTCTTTAAAATGGGATTTTGCTTTTCTTACGAAAATAATTTAAATTTTCAACATATCCAGTAATTATTGTTCGTTCTTTTCTTTGCTTGCGTAACACACAATATGGCGGGCACAGCTTGCGTAGCGTTGTGGAATTCAGTGTTTCCAACCTTCTTAACCGAAAATGCCCCACAAACCATTCACGCATGGCCCCCAAAAACCATTCACGGTAAGGTTAGGTTACGTAGTTAGGTTAGGATTGTTAGGTTTGGTACTGATAGTTATTTTCGACGTGTTCTTTCGCCAGTTTTAGTGTACATACAAACAAAAAAGGTAAAAAAAGGTAAAGTGTTCCCCTGTGCATAGCACCACGCCATGAAGGCGTATAGGGGGTGTGGGGGTAACGCCCCACACTTTCTTGATCCGGTCGTGAGTGGGGGTGATGTGATCAGCATCACGCCCCTGACCGCCTTTACCCCCCAGGGTTTCCCCCAGGTACCCATGTTATTCGACGCTGGGTAGGCGCCGGGGCCGCTTCCACCGTTAGAAAAGTTCCCGGATTTGAACCGGCCGGGGATCGAACCCGGGACCTTGAGCATGGTAGTCAGACGCGTTACCGACTGAGCCACATACAAACAGTTGTTATTAAGAAAAAGCGGCGAAAGTACTCCGAAATTGCAGGTTTTAACTTACGTGGGCCATACTTTGGAATCAAATATCTCCGATATTTGTGCTTTCCTAAAGATGGAACCACTTTTACATTTTAATTCGGTCTGTATTACACAATGTGATGACAATGGATTGAAATAATGACGTCAATAAGCACAATTCCTGCTTCGAACCAACATAGTTTCATTCCTTAAAACAACACAGAATGTAGAATAAAAAAGTCATTAAAATAGCGGTGGACAATTTGCCTCCCATTATCTTTGCCGTTGACTGTACATATTATGTTTTAAAATTGACTATAATCAAGTTAAAACTATGGTAACAGTTCGATCTCTGGGGAACGTATTTCGTAATTTTTACAGAAAAAACTACTTACGGAAAGGAGTTCATGTTGCCTTATGAAAGGGGAGGTGGTATTTTCTTTTATTGGGCAATATATTTTCCCAAGAAGTAATGGTATTTTGAAAGGAAAATATCTCCGAGGCACAATTCCCGTTGTTTGTATTTGCTTACTCTACGTGAACCGGATGCTGCGTAAGTGTGATGACGTAACCCCCTGTCAGTGTTTCCAACCACGCATTGATTTTCTACTGTTGTGGAAAGTCGTTTTGGGTGCTATATTCACTTGCGCGAAGCCTTCGGGCTGTTCTGCTACATGGTAAAGTAACACGCTAAGGTAACAGACTTACTTTATTTCACAATAACACATTTCCGAGAGCTAAAATAAACTGAAAACGTTCATAAACAACAAGATCTTCATAAACCATGCAACATATTTCACTTTCTCTAGGGGTTACAGAGGGTCAATGGTACCCGTAAAATAACAAAATACGAATACAACTTTGCAATAAATTGTTTATCTATGACAGGTTTACGCTAGAATACAGAGAAAAATGTCTACTTACCGTAGAAATGAGTCACTCCTGTCCTCTGTCCACCAGAGGTCGAAATGCGTATATGTTATACAATAGAAGTCCTTCGTGTCAAACGCACTGAGAAAACGGCTACAAAGCTAAAGTATATTACCGAAATATATACCCAATTGAGACACGCAGCCATCCCTTTTTACACTGCAGAGAAAACCAGCTGAAGCGTCACTCCCCATGATGCAACGCGATACGAAACAGCAGCAAAACACAGGCAGATATTGTCACGTGAACATCGCAAGAACGCCTTGCACAGCAACAGAATGAGGAAGCCGATGGTTTGAGCGTTTAGCAAAGACTTCTTATCATTGCTCTGCATCTGTATACCTCACTGAATTGTGTTTGGATTATTTACGTTGCGTATTTACAGTCAACGACTTATTGAAAAGACGCTGAAATTTCCTACAACTTATGAATGTTGTTTATTTACACTCAGTTCGGGAAAGACAACCTTGCATCGTGCATTACCTCTTCATTTCTACAATTCCTTCGGTTCAAGAAGAAATTATAGAAATTTTAATTTGTTTTAATGATTTCATAACAATGGTACTTTTGTAAGATTTTTGTAATTTTTCGTCACTTTTCTGTCAGTAATCGCGGTGATGAGGATAAGATAAATCGATAAAGAAACATGCACAAAAACACCCATGCCTACGGGAATTGAACCCTGGAACTTCAGGGGCGAGATCCCCTAACAGTGGGAAGTTTCCTCCTCACTAGACCTTATAATCGAAATGATGAGAATGAATAATGAGCTGAGGGCCTCCCCGATGGCGCAGTTGTGGCGTCATCGCCTTGTAATCAAGGGGTCCCGGGTTCGATACACGGTGGATGCACAAGTGGTTCGGATCCCACTTTAAACTGTAGGTCCAGTCTCGATTAGCCTTACTGTGCATAAAGTGGACATAAAACACCAAATCAATCAATCAATCAACGAATAATGAGCTAAAACTTAGGCATATCTCCATTCGTGATCAATGTCTTGCGCTTTTGTAATAATTATTATTCGAAATGGCATATGCATTTGTATTTTGTATTTTTTTATTTCACGTATCTTTTCCTTATTTTAAGCTAATCATATCAATGAAGATGAATGATGATTAGATGAAATTGATGAAGGGGCAATCATCACAAAGGCACATCGTCAGGGCACAGTTGGTTTTCGAGTTTTAAGTTCATTTTATACATCTACAGTTTAAAGTGGGATTCGAATCGCTAATGCCTCCACCCATGTATCGAACCCGGGACCTCTTGGTTACTAGGCATATCCTGACACTATGATAGTGATGATTACATTTCGATGTTTGTAAATTGGCGCCAGTTATCTACTTCCTTGGTTGGGTCTCCCCCGGTGGTATAGTGGTACCGTCGTCGATATGTAATCAAAGTGTACTAGATTCGATACCCGGTGGAGACGCATGGTGGTTCGAAACTAAATTTAAACTACAGAGCCAGTCCCAATTAGTCTATCTGTGCACGAAATAGACTTAAAACTCTAATATTTCACTACCTTACGATGTGGTACACACACCGGAGATGTACTTTTCACACAGGTAAAACAGCGAGAGTAAAAAAAATCAGCAAATCTGGGCTGGTGGCTAGGTTGTTGAGTTGGTAGAACAACGACATATGCCAGAGGCCCGGGTTCGAGTTCAGGTCGAGTCTATATTTTTCGCTTGGATTTCTACGTACACAAATACCAAATAACTCACTCTCTAGCCTTCTTAAATCCAAAGATTTATGGCTGCAGCAACAGAAATACTTTCTTGGTTAATTACAACTAATTGCGATTTAGGGTTAACTAGACGAATGTTAAGGGTAATAATAAGTTGATTCGATTCTCATATTTGTGTTCAACTTACAAGTTTACACTAATTTGAGCACTGTTTTTGTAGTATTTATAACAGCAACTTCTGTGTTAAATTAGTTCGGCACTAGGTCGCGTACATCTTACTTTTGTTCGGTTTCCCGTTGTCGGTAAAGGAAACTCGTCTTTAGTTCACCTTATGTTCACCCAGGTTAATCGGGATTGGACCTAAAGTTCAAAATACAATTCGGACTACTACGTAAAGTGCATCCACCGGAAATCAAACCCAGGACCGCCACCTTATCATGGAAAAATTAAGGATAAGGGAATGGCCTTCGTCAAAGATACCATCTCAGTTTTCCCAGCGACTGTGGATGAGCAGGTTGAGGAAGACTGAACACCCGATATCTCGAAAGTCGTTCGGGCAGCAAGAAAGAAAAAGAAAGAGAACAACTTCTTAAGCATAGACTTGTTAACAGGGGATTTAGAAACATCCCAAGAGAGACCGTTTCCATGACAACCACGGACCTGAGAACCATGCGGAAACGCAGCAGAAGCTTGTATGTGGTAGGCGACACACTGTTTGGTCCCGCAGGACGTCCGATAGGGACACCTGCCTCAACCCTTGTTTTCCAACATGAGAAAAGGAGGGAAGAGGGCCCGTGACACCTGTGTTCAGCTCAACAGAGTAACCTTTCTCAACATCCAAATTCGTTTCCAAAGGCTCGACGACGTACAACCTTGCGGTAAATCCAACAAAAGAAGAGCGATCACCGTTTCCAGAAAACTGCAGTGTCACAACCACGATGGAAATGATTGTTACTGGTCTATAATCTGATTCTGTTACCCACCTCCCCAGGCAGCAACCAGAGGGTCTGCATCATTGAATTCCAAATCAACAAGGGACGGAGGCAACGAAGAACGGATTGTAAAGAATCCATGAAGAAGGTCAGGAGGTCAACGGAGAAACAAGAATAAAAAAGAATGCAGCAAGGGGAAGAAAAAAATGGTTCGTCCCTTTTCTTTTAAGAATATTCCCGAAGCTTGACCCCCCTGTGATGCAGCGATTGACCTTGCAAGGAGGAGGTTGCGGTCGGCAACCACCTCAGGACATCCTTCCATGCGGTGAGGAGGAGTATATAATCGTTCCTGCCACGGAGTCTGATTATCCTGGACAGATATGTTCCCTTGAATAAGCTTTCTTTATTGGCACTGAATATATTTTGATGCCTCGGACGTATAAATCATTCGCAGCTGCTTCGGTTACCATGACAATGGGCCGTGCTTGCCCTACTGGTTGCACAAGATACGTCCGAGAACTGCTTTTCTTATTTGTACTTCGCTTTTGAAACCGCTTTTTGCCTAAGTCGATTAGATGAAATTGTTGAAGGCACACTTACAAAGCTACACTAATGTTTTGGGTGGAGATTCGAATCCGTAGACTTGAATGGCGGTGTTGTGAGTCGGCCACTCAACACTCTCTCGCACACTTGAATTGCATCAAATAAAGATTTGATGCACTTTTAGTGATTGACAGGGTTAAATGTGTTATTTTGGTTTCTTTGAAATGGTGGTGTCATATATTTTCTCAATTGATGCATTCTTTAGAGCATCACACGGAACATCAGCTTGAAAAAGTCCCCTAAAAGTGCATAATTAGCAGTTTATGCATTTTAATGTGTTACTGCAGTATGAACTATTATGCACATTGGTCCATTGGCATAGTTTGGGTTCTGTGTGCATCATCTATCTTCTAATATATAGAAATGGATGTATGTTTGTGTGTATGTATGTTTGTTCCGGCATAAATCTCGAAAGCTTGGAGCGATTTCAACCAAACTTGTTACGCATATCACTTGCAACCTTGAAAGAAATACTGTGTAAGACACCCCTGGCACCCTAGGGGCGGGGATGGGAAGGGGTGGCATGTAAAAATAATCGAAAACGACCAATATTAGTGTTGAATCCATAGTTTTGGGGGTCGCTAAGATGAATAGTGACACTCCCAATGCCGTTCAACTCCAAGTTCATCGCCTATCGGGATGGGGGGTGAGAGAGGGTGAAAATTAAAATGTCAAAAATGACCAAGATTAGAGTCGAATCCATAGTTCTCTAAGCTAATTGATGACATTCACGATAACCAAACTTGGTACACATATGACTTACAATCTGGAAAGAAATACTGTGGGGGTAAAATTCCCCTGGCACCCCTAGGGGTGAGGGTGGGAAGGGGGTGACATGTAAAGATAATCGAAAACTACCGATATTAGTGTGGAATCCATAGGTTTCGGGGTCGCTAAGATGAATAGTGACACTCACAATGAAGTTCAACTCCAAGACACCACTTGCACCCCTAACGGTAGGGAAGGGAAGGAGGGCTTACATGTTAAAATAATCGAAAACGACCGATATTAGTGTGGAATCCATAGTTTTGGGGGTCGCTAAGATGAATAGTGATTCTCCCAATGCCGTCCAACTCCAAGGCACCTTTGGCACCCCTATGGGTGGGGGTTGGAAGGGGGTGACATGTAAAACGACCGATATTAGTGTGGAATCATAGTTTTCGGGGTCGCTAAGATGAATAGTGACACTCCCAATGCTGTTCAACCCCAAGTTCATTTTACACTATAGTTAGAATTCATTATTTTCCTGTCTAATAGAAGATTGGGATAAATAAATACCCGCGTAACGCCGGGCAATCAGCTAGTACATATTAAAAATGAAAGTTTATTCTTGGATAACAAGTTAAATGGTTAAGTGTGAATGGAATAACAGTGAAATGGACTGACTGTGAATGGAAGAACAGTAATGTCGCTGTAGAAATAATGAATTGAATCTAAGGAATAACAGCAACGTAGCAATAGAAACATATTCAGCTAAATGAATTAATTAGATAGGAACAACAATATTGTAACAAGAGAAATAAGAAGGAAATGGATTAAGTGGGAAAGGAATAAGAGCCAAATTAATTAGAGTAACCCGGGGCAGATAGGTTACATTGCTTAAAACCTCTGGTAGATGCAGCATCAGTAGTGGTTGAATACGCCAAGGCCTGCCCTCGGGCGTTTAATATTCGCAATTTATTTGCACTGGTGCTAATTAATTTGCACGTACTTAGAACGCATTCGCATGTATTTAGAACTAATTAGCACGTACTTAGAATACTTTACATTTATGTATTTGCATGTTTATAACTTTTATGAATATATAATTATTTATTTAATGAAAAATATGTATATAGAAGGTAATTAGAGGTACTAAACTCTATGCATATGGTTTTATATTCATTACTGCAAAGTATGTAATGCACGAATAGATAATAATTAATGTTTATAATATTGAAAATAAGAGTTTATGGTTTATGAACCGCTATGAAAGGTGTTAATGGTATAAAGAAGACGGTCCCGGTACTCGAACCCGCTATATGTAACGGTAATAAATGGTTAGGCCTATAGTGTATATTACGTATGTAATAATGTATGTTATTATGTTATGAAAGACGATGGTTTGAAACACGAGACGGTGAACTCCGCGCTGAGGATAGACGAGAAAGGAATTTGGGGGATGTGCGATCTAGGTCAAATGACGTCACAACGCCAGAACAAAGAAAGAACCCGATTGACCAATCAGAACCGGTTTTCCCAAGGTTAATCAGAACGCAAGAACAGGAGAAAGGTATGCAACGCCGTAGGGCAGGGGAGGGATTGAACCAGACAACAAAGGATGTCTGGGAATGCGCGATCTAGGTTAAATTTTTGAAACTGTGCGTCGCTTGCATGCTAGAACATGTTTCTGTGTAAGTAGGGCAAGGTTTTCTAGAACACTAGAACAAAGGATGTCAGGGACTTCGCCATCTAGGTCAAATCTCTGAAGCTATGCGTCGCTTGTAGAACCGTTTCCCGCCGCCAATTAATATTCCGCTCAGGGCACAGGCACAGGACGCTTTAGCGCGGGATTTAGGCTAGAACGCTTGCATGTCAGAACAGGTTTCTGTCTAAGTAAGCCAAGGTTACCGAGAACACAAGAAAAAAGGATTTTGGGATACCCAATTACATTGGAGCGAAAACTTTACCTTGAACAAGGATAACGAAGCGTAAGGGTTTTATATCTGTACTAGCAAGAAGGGAAAGCTATCAGGGGCAGGGCCTATAATTTTCACTATTTGCTTTTATCACGGGGTATCGAACCTCGGACCTATTGATTATTGATTTAGGTAGTAAATTTATGTTACTGTGTGCTATTTAATATAATATTGAGTTTATTTTTTACCAAACTTTGACTTTATGTCAAATCTTTTACAAGTTTTTATGTATTTTTACCAAAATAACACTATTTATACTATTCAGGCAATATTTTTTATTAAATTTTGGACTCACAAAGAGATTTTTGCATTTTTAACTTATTATTTTACAACTTTATGTTAATTTTTTACCAAAATAACACTATTTGTACTATTCAGGCAAAATTTTTTAAATTTTGGACTCACAAGGATATTTTTTCAACTTTTAATTTATTATTTTACAAGTTTATGTTAATTTTTTACCAAAATAACACAATTCAATCTGTTCAGAAAAGACTTTTAGTTACATTTTCGACACACAAAGTGTGTGTTCTCAACTTTTATCTGTTTTTTTCACAAGTTTAGCCTAATAAGTACTCAAATAACACGATTTGATCATGTTTTTTGGACACACACACACACACACACAGAAAAAAAAAGAGAGAGAGAGAGAGAGAGAGAGAGAGAGAGATTTTCCAAGTTTACAGGATTATTCTCCAAGTTTACTCAAATAACACAATTTGAATGTGTTTTGAATTAAATTTTGTACACACGAAGAGTGTTTCGTCAAGTTTTACCCTTTATTTTTCAATTTTATGCTTATTTTACCAAAGTAAGACGTCTTACTCTATTCAAGAAAGAGTTTTCAATTATATTTTGGATGCAAAAGTATGTTTTGGCAAGGTCTACCCTTTTATTTTACAAGTTTAGGCTTATTATTACTCAAATAACACAATTTCATCTATTCAGGAAAGACTTTTAGTTACATTTTCGACACACAAAGACATTTTTTTTCAAATTTTAACTTATTATTTTACAAGATTATGTAATTTTTTATTCTAATAACACAACTTAATCCATTCAGGAAGGATCTTTATTATATTTTGGATGCACAAAGAGAGTATTTCAACTTTTTTACTGATTTTTTGGCAGGGCTTGTATTTATTTTTATTTATTTTGTTTTGTATCATATACATTTACATATTTTTAATTTAGAGTTTAGTATTTATTTAAATCTTTTCAAAAACACTAAAGAAAAAGTACTTTTAGCTAAAATGTAAGCCACAGAATATATTATGATTATTAGGGTTTACTGATTTCCACTATGCCATTTTTTGTTTGCTTTGTAGGAAAGTTTGTTTATTTTAGAGTGTGCTGAGTATTTTGTTACTGTTAGGGTTTGGTAAAGTTTCCTAAATATATGAGTAGGGTTCTACAGTAGAAGAGGACCCCGCCAAGGACTGTTTGTGCCCTCGGGCGTTTAATATTCGCAATTTATTCGCATGTACTTATAACTAATTTGCACGGGTTTTAATTAATTCGCATGTACTTAGAACTCATTTGCAAGTACTTAGAGTACTTTACATTTATGTATTTGCATGTTTATAACTTTTTATGAATATATAATTATTTATTTTATGAAAAATATGTATATAGCAGGTAATTAGAGGTACTAAACGCTATGCATATGTTTTTATATTCATTACTGCAAAGTATGTATTGTATAAAATGTTAATATTAATGTTTATAATATTGAAAATAAGTTTTCTATGGTTTATGAACCGCTATGAAAGGTGTTAATGGTACAGGTCCAATTACGATTGGGGACGGTCCCGGTACTCGAACCCGAGATATGTAATATTATTAATTAGTACTATGTAATAATTGCATCATGTTATGAAACACGATGGTGCAACACGCTAGACAGAATACTGTCTCAGAATTTCGACTCGGCTGTGATGCCAGACAGAGAGAATGAATTAATATTCCGCGCAGGTAGAGAAGAAAGGAATTTTGGGGAAGCGCGTTCAAGGTCAAATGACGTCACAACGTCAGGACAAAGAACGAACCTGATTGACCAATCAGAGAACGCGTCGGTAGATTTTCAGAACCGGTTTTTTCAAGGTTAACCAGTACGCAAGAACAGGGAAAAGCTATGCAATACTGTAGGGCAGGGGGATTCAACCAGACAACAAAGGATGTCTGGAAATGGAAATGCGCAGCAAGGGTCAAATCTCTGAAGCTATGCGTCGCTTGTAGAACTGGTTTCCGCCGTCAATTAATATTCCGCTCAGGTTTGCCTTCAAGGCACAGGACGCTTTAGCGCAGGTTTTTTTTTATCTGTACTATGAAGAAGGGAGAGCTATTAGGGACTGGGCCTACAGTTTTCACTATTTGCTTTTATCACGGGGTATCGAACCTAGGACCCTTTGATTATTGATTTAGGTAGTAAATGTATGTTACTGTGTGCTATTTAACTTAATTTTGAGTTTATTTTTTACCAAACTTTGACTTTATGTCAAACATTTTCACAGCTTATCCTTATTTTTACCAAAATAACACTATTTGTACTAATCAGGCAACATTTTTTATTAAATTTTGGACTCACAAAGACATTTTTTCAACTTTTAACTTATTATTTTACAACTTTAAGTTAATTTTTTACCAAAATAACACTATTTGTACTATTCAAGCAACATTTTTTATTAAATTTTGGACTCACAAAGACATTTTTTTCTACGTTTAACTTATTATTTTACAACTTTAAGTTAATTTTTTACCAAAATAACACTATTTGTACTATTGAAGCAACATTTTTTATTAAATTTTGGACTCACAAAGACATTTTTTTCTACGTTTAACTTATTATTTTACAACTTTATATTAATTTTTTACCAAAATAACACTATTTGTACTAATCAGGCAACATTTTTTATTAAATTTTGGACTCACAAAGACATTTTTTCAACTTTTAACTTATTATTTTACAACTTTATATTAATTTTTTACCAAAATAACACTATTTGTACTATTCAGGCAACATTTTTTTACTAAATTTTGTATTTACAAAGAGATTTTTTCAACTTTTAATTTATTATTTACAAGTTTATGCCTATTTTTTTACTCAAATAACACAATTCTATCTGTTCAGGAAAGACTTTTAGTTACATTTTCGACACACAAAGTGTGTGTTCTCAACTTCTATGTGTTTATTTCACAAGTTTAGGCTTATTATTACCAAAATAACACAATTCAATCTGTTCAGGAAAGACTTTTAGTTATATTTTCGACACACAGAATGTGTGATCTCAATTTCTATCTGTTTATTTCACAAGTTTAGGCTTATTATTACTCAAATAACACAATTCTATCTGTTTAGGAAAGATTTTTAGTTATATTTTCGACACACAAAGTGTGAGTTTTCAATTTTTATCTGTTTATTTCACAAGTTTAGCCTAATATTTACTCAAACAACACGATTTGAACGTGTTTTTTTTATTACATTTTGGACACACACACACACACACACAACACACACACACACACACACACACACACACACACACACACACACACAGATATATTTTCCAAGTTTACAGGATTATTCTCTAAGTTTACTCAAATAACACATTTTAAATGTGTTTTGAATTAAACTTTGTACACACGAAGTGTGTTTCGTCAATTCAAGAAAGTTTTCAATTATATTTTGGATGCAAAAGTATGTTTTGTCAAGTTCTACCCTTTTATTTTACAAGTTTAGGCTTATTATTATTCAAATAACCAATTTCATCTATTCAGACAATATTTTGTTTGTTATATTTTACTCACAAAGACATTTTATCAATTTTAAATTTATTATTTCTCACGTTTATGTAATTTTTTATTCTAATAACACAATTTGTACTATTCAGGCAACATTTTTGTTGCAATTTGGACTTACAAAGAGATTTTTTAAATCTTTGTATTAAATTTTCTATTTATTGCGTTTTGTATTTCACATTCGATATTACAAAGTTCTAAGGTGTGTATAATATTTCAAACTATTTTCAGGGTGCATTTGTTAATGCATTTGGATAATAACTATTAGGTTTATGGATGAACTAATGTTAAGAATATTTCAACCAATCAGAAAATGTGTTGTTTTTTTTCCACCAATCAGAAAACGCGTCGGTTTTATTTCATCCAATTAGAAAACGCGTTGATTTTATTTCAACCAATCAGAGAAGGCGTCAGTTTTGCTTATGAGGTATAAAAACTGCGTAAAAGCAAGCAGAAGCTATTTTGAGAAGTATTTGTGAAGCATTGTGTCAGAGAAGACATCAAGTTGTGATTATTGGCCGTGAGTTTCAGACAAAGAACTCAAGAGAAGCTATAATTAAGGTAAATGATTTTTATTATGTAGCGTGTTTTTAAATAATATGTAATGCTAATATTGAAACGAAGAAAACGTCAATACAAACCAAAAAGAATATGCGTAATGTGAACAAGTACTACAACTATATTTCTATTTTTCAGATGCTTCTAATTTTGTATGTGTGACTGAAAGGGACCATTAGTGAAAGATGGCGTCTTCAACCTCCACAAACAAGGCTAACCACACTACGGTGAGTACCTCGCAAGAGATTTTACCATTGGAATGTATATTTCTCCACTAGTTTTTTGAAATAATATATAAATCCAGAAAACAAAGAAACGAAAAAGTAAATACAGAAATGAATATGCGTAATATAAACAAGTACTACAACTATGTTTCTATTTTTCAGGTGTTCTTATTTGTGTACCTGTGAGTGGAAGGATCTATTACTGGAAATAACGTCAACGAAGTAACCGACAAGGGCATGAGTAACATGATTTCAGATGTTATCCATAAGGATTCTGTGTTGGAGATTTTGAAGAGGTATACACCTAGCAAGTATATTATATGCAGGGGTTGTTATCTAAATGTAGGCAACCATTTTTATGAGTGCGAGTGCGTATGCTGTAAAGATGAATTTCTGATTTCCGAATGTTTTTCTATTTGCCAAGGGGAAAGCCGTTTGTATGAATGCCAGCATTGTGTTGAGTGGATGTAAGAGAGAATCCAGTGTTATTTGCAGGATCAGGACAACACAAAACATATTTTTGATTTTTATATTACTAACCATGAGGATGTTGCTGATGCTTTGACGGCACACGAGGTACAGACAGAATACAAAGCTTTTTATAGTGTGTTATGTGAAATTTCAAACAATATCGAACTAGTGAAAACTCTTATAGATTCTATACGCTCAGCAGAGCTTACTTATGGTAGCACAGGATTTTTGTGAGAGTTGAATCAAGAGAGACTGACTAATAACAGCGAAAATGGTGCAATACATTATTGATGTACAAGGATTTATTTATAAGAGAAAATTTATATTGCGTGAGATTTGTGTGAGTTCTACAAATTTGGACACTGTGTATTATGCGCTTGTGAGTGTTCCCGATTATTTCAAAGAGAACAAAGAATCGCGCTGGGTTAAAGACAATCTCCATGCATTAATGTATGATATTCCTTGTGGATGTGAAATATACTATGTCCGGAGGGCAGTTAGGAACTTGAACTGTCAAGGTGGTACATTTTTCTGCAAAGGAAAATCCCAAATTATCAAAGATTTGTTTAATATTGATAACATTGTTGATTTACAAACTGTAAACTGTCCATCCCTTAAGAATTTGTATATGTTTCAAGGAGGATTGTGCAAGTATCATTCTGATACTTCTCCCCCAGCTGAACAAGGTTGCGCATTCAGAAATGTTCAAAGACTTGTATGTTGGTACAATAATAAAAATATTAAGGTGTAATGTATTTTAGTGCAAATAATAAAGATTTGTGAAAAAGAAATGTTTTCTATGTTGTTATTTAGTTTTAAAGCCTGCATTCAAGGTATTTTCAAGTATTACCGTTTTTTTATTTTTTTGAGTGATTGACTTAATACCAGGAGTTATACGAGCCGTATTTTAACTACAATCACTATATGTCTATGAGGACTAAAATCCACTGATTGAACCTTAAAGCTTAGGCTTACTATGTATATTGATTACTCACAGGACAACACGAATTTTACAGAGGATTGTAGGAGGCATAGGCCCACACGCCAGAGCCTTATTAGCCTGCAAGAACAACTTATATGTTGAATTGTGACTGTTTAGAAATAATATTTATAAAGTTTAAATCATTTTCATTAGATTACATATATATTTTGGATTCAAATAAAACACTCAAGTTAAGTTTTTTAAGTTTATTTTTATTTAATATACAAATATAGAATATATCAAATTTACATATATGAAAAATACTCTACCAAAGAGCAAAAGTCACATAGGGATTACGATTTAGCCGATGCTGAAATTCTTCCATGAGGGATTTGTAGTAAGAGAGAAATTTTTGCCATTGGTTAAAGTTGAGGGTGACTCCACCAGAGATGTTGGTGATTTCCATTTTTATGTTTTCTCCACTGCCCTCGAAGGTGAAGTAAAGTTCTTCTATAATGTTTATAGATCTGAACCTGTCTTTTTGTGTGGGGAATCTGTTTTTGTAAGTGTCGAAGATCGCATCTGATTTGTACACGCATGATGGGTACTCTTCTCTATTTAGGACAATGTAATTTTTTCATGTTTCAAAATCAATTCAGTGTTTGTGAAAGTACCTCGAATAATGATATCCATGTTGGCAACGATGATGAATCTGGTTTCTGGTTTTATGCTGTTCATTTGGTGGGTACCTCGGATAGACTGCATTTTGGTTTGCTATCAATAAAAAGTTTTAAAAATATGCAACTAGTGCTACAAAAGGAACTGAAATTATCGACAATTTCTGGATTATAACTAAAATTCAGTTTGCCTTTTACATATCCAATATTTACAGACCAACACTAACTAGACTTCGATTTATATAAATGTAGCGGGAACTATATTTCTGAGAATCAAACTATATTAGGATTATATGTTAAACTTATACAAAACCAGATTATTCTATGTAAGTATATTTATATTGACTGGATTATTTAACAGATCAAACAGAAAGAAGGCAAAATTCACTAAACGTAGGTGATTGCATGAAAATAACTAGGTCAAGGAGTGACCAACAGTGAGCTGAGGTTATATATAGAGGGTCGCTCTTCATAATTCTTACCTTCGCTGGATCGGCGAAGGAACGCACTTGTGGGCGGTAGAACCTGAATGGGCTGCACCAAGACATCGGAGACTCGAAGCAGATGTCTTGGTGGATGAACCCAAGTAGGGTCATAGGCGCTAGGGTCAATTTGGTCATTTCTTCTTGCATGAGGAACCAATTTGGCCAACTCCCAAATTAACTTACTTTGCTTATAACTAATTAAATTTGAAGAAAAATTATAATCTCTTAGACTGTAAACATATTTTATATTTAGGCTGCACAAGATCCAATGATAAAATTAAAAAATGGTAACCGCCCAGACAGGGACTCGAACCCTGGACAGATAGGTTAAAACCCTAATGCTATACCAACTAAGCTATCTGAGCACAAGGTATTCTTTTTTGAAAAGTTAGTTATGTTAAGAAATATCGTTTGAGAACACTTTTGGTCTGGGTCGACAGAGAAGGAGACAGCATTTCCAAAATTTTACAGACTGGATGTATTTTACCACCACTATAGAGGTCTTTACTATATGTAATTCGAAACGCTAGAGTTCAGTTAGCTTTCAAAATTGAGGTTACCTAGTACAATATGTTGAAGATTTTGTGTTTGGCACGCATAACAAGTTACACTTATATCCATTTCAGGACAAATGATGCTAAAACTCTCAAATTTACTGTCAGCTCATCAACTACTAGCAAAGTTTTAGTATTATATGTCCGTAATTAGATATAGTGTAACTTGTTATGCGTGCCAAACACAAAATCTTCGAAAATGTAACTAAAAGTCTTTCCTGAACAGATAGAATTGTGTTATTTGAGTAAAAAAATAGGCATAAACTTGTAAATAATAAATTAAAAGTTGAAAAAATCTCTTTGTAAATACAAAATTTAGTAAAAAAATGTTGCCTGAATAGTACAAATAGTGTTATTTTGGTAAAAAATTAATATAAAGTTGTAAAATAATAAGTTAAAAGTTGAAAAAATGTCTTTGTGAGTCCAAAATTTAATAAAAAATGTTGCCTGATTAGTACAAATAGTGTTATTTTGGTAAAAAATTAATATAAAGTTGTAAAATAATAAGTTAAACGTAGAAAAAAATGTCTTTGTGAGTCCAAAATTTAATAAAAAATGTTGCTTCAATAGTACAAATAGTGTTATTTTGGTAAAAAATTAACTTAAAGTTGTAAAATAATAAGTTAAACGTAGAAAAAAATGTCTTTGTGAGTCCAAAATTTAATAAAAAATGTTGCTTGAATAGTACAAATAGTGTTATTTTGGTAAAAAATTAACTTAAAGTTGTAAAATAATAAGTTAAAAGTTGAAAAAATGTCTTTGTGAGTCCAAAATTTAATAAAAAATGTTGCCTGATTAGTACAAATAGTGTTATTTTGGTAAAAATAAGGATAAGCTGTGAAAATGTTTGACATAAAGTCAAAGTTTGGTAAAAAATAAACTCAAAATTAAGTTAAATAGCACACAGTAACATACATTTACTACCTAAATCAATAATCAAAGGGTCCTAGGTTCGATACCCCGTGATAAAAGCAAATAGTGAAAACTGTAGGCCCAGTCCCTAATAGCTCTCCCTTCTTCATAGTACAGATAAAAAAAAACCTGCGCTAAAGCGTCCTGTGCCTTGAAGGCAAACCTGAGCGGAATATTAATTGACGGCGGAAACCAGTTCTACAAGCGACGCATAGCTTCAGAGATTTGACCCTTGCTGCGCATTTCCATTTCCAGACATCCTTTGTTGTCTGGTTGAATCCCCCTGCCCTACAGTATTGCATAGCTTTTCCCTGTTCTTGCGTACTGGTTAACCTTGAAAAAACCGGTTCTGAAAATCTACCGACGCGTTCTCTGATTGGTCAATCAGGTTCGTTCTTTGTCCTGACGTTGTGACGTCATTTGACCTTGAACGCGCTTCCCCAAAATTCCTTTCTTCTCTACCTGCGCGGAATATTAATTCATTCTCTCTGTCTGGCATCACAGCCGAGTCGAAATTCTGAGACAGTATTCTGTCTAGCGTGTTGCACCATCGTGTTTCATAACATGATGCAATTATTACATAGTACTAATTAATAATATTACATATCTCGGGTTCGAGTACCGGGACCGTCCCCAATCGTAATTGGACCTGTACCATTAACACCTTTCATAGCGGTTCATAAACCATAGAAAACTTATTTTCAATATTATAAACATTAATATTAACATTTTATACAATACATACTTTGCAGTAATGAATATAAAAACATATGCATAGCGTTTAGTACCTCTAATTACCTGCTATATACATATTTTTCATAAAATAAATAATTATATATTCATAAAAAGTTATAAACATGCAAATACATAAATGTAAAGTACTCTAAGTACTTGCAAATTAATTAAAACCCGTGCAAATTAGTTATAAGTACATGCGAATAAATTGCGAATATTAAACGCCCGAGGGCACAAACAGTCCTTGGCGGGGTCCTCTTCTACTTTCTACATACTTTTTTCTTACATGTTTTGGAGATGATGCGATCAGCACCACTCTCCAAGTGCCTTTACTGCATGTTTCCATTTTATTGAGGCTTAGTAATTCCTTGAGCCACTTTATGCATCAGAGAAAGCTTGAAAATTTCGATCTCAGATAACCAACAACCTTATGTCAGAGTATTTTCGAGTATATTTTAGACTTATTATGTGCCACAGGAATATCACTGCTTGCTTAATTTTTAAGTATGTTACTCTGTTATAGTATTTTTAGCTAAGGCTTGCTGGATAAAGTACAGGAAATGTTTAATATTTGAACACTTTGCTTTTATACGAGGTCAAACTTTTACTGTAACGAAAATTATTGTGTGTTTGTGAGGACTGAAACCCCTTTACCGAGGGGTCCATATTTGGACGCTTACTAATATTGTTTTTTCCCCCTTAAATATAACAATATAATGACAAATCACAGGACAAGACGACGCTAGCAGATGACTATGTGGCTCTTAAGTCCACCGGCCAAACCTTTTTTACTATCCTAGAAGAATTATTTAGCCTTATATCCCTTTTCAGGGTACTTTTGAAGTATTACTGGCTTTTTTGGGTGCATCGTTACATGTGTTATTTGAATTTGTTATATTATGCGAGGTTTATTTTTTACTCTAAGATCACTATATGTCTCCGTGGACTAAAATCCTCTGATTGAAGCTAAAAGCTTAGGCTGTAACAAGGGACTTAGCATGTATATTGACTAACACAGGACAACACGAATTTTACAGAGGATTGTAGGTGATGTAGGCCCACATTATTAGCCTGAAAGAAGCACTTATAAGGAGTACTACGAGGAAACGAAGTTGATTTTTTGAGTGCTTACCAGTTACACAGCCAATATTTGCTATTTCAAGTAACTACATGTACCAGAACATTTTACAGCCCAAGACTAACTAGAATTCAATTTATACTATCTCAGGTGCTAAATGTAGCAAGAACTTTGATTGTCTATATTTCTGAGAAATTACGCAAAAGCCGATTTTCCTATGTAAGTATCTCAGAAGCAGATTTTTCTATGTAAGTATATTTTTTATTGATTGCTTTGTTTAACAGATCAAACAGAAATACGGCAAAATTCACTAAACGTAGGTGATTGCATGAAAATAACTAGATCAAGGGGTGACCAACAGTGAGCTGAATGTATATATAGAAGGTTGCTTTTTATAATTCTCACCTTCGCTGGATTGGCGAAGGAACGCACTTGTGGGCGGTAGAACCTGAACGGGCTCCACCGAGACATTGGAGACTCGAAGCATATGTCTTGGTGGATGAACCCAAGTAGGGTCATAGCCGCTAGGACCAATTTGGTCATTGCTTTTTATGTGAGGAACCAATTTGGCCCACTCCCAAAATTAACCTAGATTGCTTATAACTTATGACATTTGAAGTCTCCACAATATCCGATGACAAAATCTAAAAATTGTAGTCGCCCAGACAGGGACTTGAACCCTGGACAGATATGTTAAAAGCCTAACGCTATACCAACTTAGCTATCTGGGCACAAGGTATTTTATTCTTGAAAAGTTAGTTATGTTAAGAAATATATTGAAACACCTGAGAACACTCTTGGTCTGGTTCGACAGAGAAGGAGACAACATTTCCAAATTTTTACAGATTGGGTGTATTTTACCACTATAGAGGCCTTCACTATATGTAATTCAAAACGCTAAAGTTCAGCTAGCTTCCAAAATTGAGGTAAAGATTGTGTTTGGCGAGATTAACAAGTTACACTTATATCCAGTTACGGAAAAATAAAGCTAAAACTCTCAGATTTACTGTACTAGCCAAGTTTTAGTAACATTTTCCTTGACTATAGTACAAATACCAAAGTTATAGGTATATTTTATTTATAATTTGATGAAATGTACTAGTATTTAATTCACAAAGTTGGGTAAAAGACAGTACTTTTTTAAAAATATATTGTTAATGCCTTCAAATGTTATGTTTTTTATGTTATTTAGCCACTAACAACTGGTTTACACGTGTTTGGCATCCTTTAAATAACAAAAGAAGGAATTATTTGTTTAGTATTTTTACCACTTTATATTTATTTAAGAAAACAATTCTGCAGTTTAACTTAATTTTAACAAATTGTTACTAATTTATATATCAAAGTTTTGTTATTTAGAGTGTATGAAGGCGTATAAAGTTAATATTTGTACCTATGAGTGCAACTAACACTCACAATTATATTGTACACACAAAAGATAAGGTTTACAGTTAAATTACTTGAATCAGAGAATAATATTTTACAGTAATTGATTCGTTCAGCACTAGTCAGTACTTTCATGCATCAGAAAGTTTCTTAATTTTCTATTACGCATGCTATTTGTCGCTATTCTTAAAATGTATTTCTAAGACAAACTGGTTTAATTTTCTGCTTATAATGCAAAGATGACACAGTTTTCGCACAATGCAATGTACATTTGTTATATTCACTACTAACAATCCAAATATTATGCTTATTTAATGTATAACTAACTAACTCTCTAGCCTTCTTAAACCCAAAGGTTCATGGTTGCAGCAACACATGACTTTTTTCTGTCCCTGTCCTGAGCAAGATATATATACTTTTTCTATCCCTACCAATTCCCTTTAGGTCCATCTCAACATTATCCCTCCATCTTTGTTTTGGTATTTCTATTGGTGTTTTACCATCAGGTTTCACAACAAGAATCCTGTAAACTTTTTTTTTCCTCTCCCATTCGTGCCACATGACCTACCCACCAAAGTCTTTTTGATTTAATCATTCTAATAATATCTGGACATGAATACAAATTATGTACTTCTGAATTATGTAACCATCTTCAATCATCTGTCTCCTCATCCCTTTTAGGCCCAAACATTTTCCAAAGGATTTTATTTTCAAATACTCTCAATTTATGTTCCTCTTTCAATGTAAGTGACCAAGTTTATTTACTGTATTTAACTTTATTTTCTTGTAATTAACAAACGAATCTAATTACTATGACATGTTAAATAGCTTATGCTGTAGTTACTATATCTTTTTCTATCAGCTTATTTTCAAATTAATATTATTAAGTATAGTCTTTGATTTTTAACTATATTGCTGTTTTTATCAAATTATCTGAGAGTACACACAGACAAACACATGCGAACACACTTTTACGTACGTAGATATGCCTTTTTTCAATATTAATATGAAGATTGCACTTTTTTGCTATTCAAGAAGCGGTAGGAAAGGTAGTATTTCTGAGAATTTGTTGCAGGTTTTTGTTGTCCAAGTACAGATGAGAACTGAGCTGGGAGACTGTTTTGAGCCTTTTCACGAGAGTTGCATGTGAACTGTATGCAAATTGAGCACTATTGACTGTGCATGCTTCTAAGTTTTGCTGTTATTTTACTTCAACTCTATGAGACTGTAGAGAGTTTTCCCTTTTCAAGTAGTTTTTTTATTGATTGTATTTGTATATGTTTTGGGGAGTTAGCAGTTTTACGTTATGAGGCGGTTAAAAAAGTAAAGTGCTCCCCTGTGCTTACCACCACGCCATGAAGGCCCCACACTTTCTGGATCCGGTCGCGAGTGGGGGTGATGTGATCAGCATCACGCCCCTGACCGCCTTTACCCACCAGGGTTTCCCTCAGGTACCCCAGGTACCCATGTTATTCGACGCTGGGTGGGCGCCGGGGCCGCTTCCATCGTTAGAAAATTTCCCGGATTTGAACCGGCCGGGGTTCGAACCCGGCACCTTTAGCATGGTAGTCAGACGCGTTACCGACTTTTTTTTTCTTTTTTTTATCACTATTATTACAAATTACATTTTATATGAACATGGTTAAAAATAAGATACCTTCTTTTTATTCATATACAACCTTTAGGAAATTTGCATAATTCTTTCTATTATAAACAATAGTGTTTTGCATTAATTCTTGTTGTAAGAAATCTTTAAAATTACATGCGTACTTAATATTTATGCAGTTTAAAGTATAGTAAATAGAATTGCTAATAAGCCATTGTACTGCATTCCATTTGGTCTTAGGATAATACTTAAAATCTGGTATTATTACAGTCTGTGTCGTATAATTAGCTGTTGATGTACGACATATTCTACTTAACATGTTTCGTAATTGTTGCCACATGGTACTTGCGTGACGACATTTAGATTTCTGTGTTCTATTGTATCTTCCTCATTGCACACATTACATAATGACGTGTCACTGAATTGAAGTCGATGTCTTTTACTTTTGGTATCATATTTATCATGTACTAATATGTACCATAAGGATTGAACCTTGTTAGTTAAATGTTTCGCCCAAACATTCGTCCATACTATGTTCCATTCCTTATTGGGAGTTTGTTGCTCTACTTTCGTTGACTGCGAATTTAGGTCAAGTTCCTGGCGATACAAGTCATTGACTTGTAGGTTCGCTATCGTACTTCCTGCTCCCAGTCTGTACACACATTCTGCAATAGAAGGTAAAAGATAAGCAAAGTTTTTCGGGATAGCTGCTGTGTGCATTGGCAAGGTCAAGGGAATTTTATCGAGGATCGATCGTAGCACTATCGCTGTGTAGCTATCTGGTTTTTGTATAAGCATCTGTAGATTACGCGTGTTGAACAATGCCGCTGCTTTCCATTCCACGTGCATTAGTCCCAATCCACCTGCCGTTCGCTGTTGCACTGCAGTGTTAAGCCACTCTGAAAACCTGACCTTGCCACAAGAAATACGTAGCTAGCGATCGTAAACATGTTGCAAAACTTCTTGACAAAGGGAAGAGTGCTGCAACAAACCAAACTTTTGCGAATATGTATCTGTTTAAATAATGCACTCGTGATATAAGCGATAAATTTCTTAACACATTGGTTTTAATCAAACCTTGTATGTTATTTATTATTGTTTCAAAATTTATATTGATCGTTGATTGTAATTTATTCTGAAAAACTATCCCCAATATTCTTACTTTATCTTTGGTTACAATTTCACGTCCATATGTTAAGATTGTTTGCTTTCCCAGTGGCAACAAATACGATTTTTTATAATTAATTTTTGCACCTGATATTTGCATGTATTCATTTAGACAGACTATAACTTCCTCATAATCAGTCTTCGAATTAATGAAGGCTGTTACATTGTCCATATACCCACATACATGTAAGTTATTTTGACAATATCTCAGAGATGACAATTTTGTTTGAATTATGTTCAGAAAAGGTGATAACGATAACATGAACAGACATGAACTTAATGGGGATCCTTGTAAGACTCCTCTTTTCACCTGTATTGCCGATGTTAGGAACCCATTAACAAGTACCTTAATATATATATTTCTAGTTAATAGTTGTACCCAACTAATAAATTTGTCACCAAATCCAAGTTTTTGTAAAACTAATTTTAAGTATTTATGGCTAACATAATCATATGCAGATGCAAAGTCAAGCGTGAAAATAGCTGCGTCACTGTCATTCTTCTCTTCATATGTTGCTATTATATCTCTAGTTATCATTAATGCTTGGTGTATGGTGCCAACATTTGGCATTCCATATTGTGTGTTACCTACTAACAATGACATATATGGTTTTAACCTATTTGATATTATTTTTGTTAAGATTTTATACTCAACATTCATTAGATTAATTGGTCTGTATTATTAATTGTTATCGGTTTCTTTACCTTAGGTATTAAAACAGTCACTCCAGTACTACAATTTTTTCCTATCTTAATTTTGTGAAATACCTCTTGAACCCACATAGTTACTGTGGGTCCTATAGTAGGCCATATCTTTTTATAACCTTCGCTTGTAATACCATCGATACCTGGTGATACATTTCCACGTAAACTGAAAACCGCTTTAGTTATTTCATCCTGAGTAAACTCTTTTTCTAATATATTTCTATCTTCATCCTGAAGTATTGTGGGTATATTATTTATTATTATGTTGCCCTCTATTATGTCGATCGTTTCTGTTTCAAATTTTTGTTGAAAATGTTCCTTTATTACTTGTTGAATTTCAGATTGCATTATAATTTCTTTCTCATGTTTGTCTTTAATTTTGTTTATAATTTTTCTCTGACCTCTATTTCGTTCTTGTTTTATATGATATAATGTGGTTGTTTCTCCGTGATCAAAGGGCTGTACCTTACTTCTTACTTGAATACCTTTTATTTTATTTCTATGGAATCCTAATAATATCGCCTGAACATGCTTAATTTTATCTTGTGCTGTCTTACCTTGCAATACTTGATATTTTAATTCATGCAAAACACTATAGTAAAAATTGTACATACTATTTCTGTCTTGATATTTTTGTTTTCCATAGTTTTTACAAAGTTTTTGGAATTCTACTTTAAAGCAACTCTCCCACCACTCCACAAGATTTGTCTTATAAGTAATTTTTGTTGACCACGTCTTCCATTTTTCTTGAAAACGTACTATGAATTCCTTGTCTTGAATCAATGCATTATTTAAATGCCAGAAACCTGGCCCTCTACAAGTATTATCTGAATCTATTTTGATCCTAACGATATATGCAAAATAGTCTGTAAAGCAAATTGGGAAAGTTTGCACATTAGAAACATGGTGCTTAATATTATTAGATACATAAATTCTATCAATGCGCGAGGCATGATTTGGTTTGATGTACGTATAACCTTCTTCATTTCCTTTAACATATTCCCATGTATCAACTAATTGTAATCCATCTATTAATGCCTTTAAAGTTGGGGAGTAGTTGTAACCTGGTTTTTGATCAATGGTTCTTAGAACTGAATTAAAATCACCTCCTAAGATGATAGATGTAATATTACCACTTAATTCCGCCGCCACGTCTTCTAGAAAGAAGTGGTTCCGCTGTGTTCTGTTTTGTGAACCAGACGGTGCGTAAATATTACAAAGTTTTATTCCATTTAATATTGCTGTTATTATTCTTCCTGAATAGTAACATTGTACCTGTTGTATCGGTATTCCTTTACGAATGTAGAGAGCTGTACCATGATTTTGTGGAGTAAAATTATTATACACATCATATATGTTACCGTCTTCTAAATATGGAGTTCCAATTTCTTGCAAAAAGGCTATGTCCACATATGCTTTTTTAAGGAAGTCTAGTAAAGCTTCCTGCTTAATTTTACTACACGACTTATTATAATTAATAGTAGCTACTGTATAGGTCAACATATTATGAATGTATAATGAAAAACTAAGGATTACATGTATATATATATATAAATATATATAGAATTATAAGAAAACACTTTTTTTCCAATTCATTTTACCTTAATCTTATTTTGGCTATATATGCAATATTTCACACCAATTATTAAGGCCAAACTATTTATTAAATTATTGTTTTGATTTACTTAAATCACCTACCCTTCGCCTAGATCTTCTTTTCGCTAAGTTCATGTCGCTCACTTTCGCCGCACTTTTAGTCCGTTTTTTTGTACCAGTTACATTTTCCACTACCATTTTCATATTTACACTACTACTCTCACTATCTTCATCAGTAATCAACTCACTATCCATATCGTCTCCCATTGCGTTTTGTTGTTCTTCCTGTCTTTCTGCTGTTTTCTGTTCCTTAATGTCATTGGTGCGTACCACGCCATCCTCTACGACTACTTCTCTCACTGATTCCGGTTTGGAGTTTTCTTCCTTAGTTACCAAGCATGGTGTACCACCATCTTCCTCTGGGATCTCCGAAGCCGCCACTGCCACTTCTGCTTCTTTCGTAGTGTCTTCTACGGGGTTGGTAGATGTGCCGTCCTTCTGGGGGTTAGGGTGTCTTTCTGTGTGTATTTCAGTTGATTCCAGCCGATTCTCAAGGCTAGTAGAAGGTGTTTCACTGGATGGAACTTCTTGGTATGGTCCCTCTCGTTGTTGCACCACTTGACTGTAGTTTCGTCCTTGCCTGAGCGGAACTCTCAGGACAGTGGGTTGACGAAGGTCGCACATCCTACATTCGTGACCAGGCTGGTGACAAATCTGGCACGTCCGTTGCTGTCCATCATAGATAACGTGACACTGAAACGAGCGTATTACTAGAAACGAAGGTATTGGTTTTGTGACTTCCATTTTAGCCACTCGCACTCCATTATACACTGGGTATCGAAAGTTCCCCGACCATTGTTCTTTGTCTACACTATCGACAGTTCCAAATTCTCGCAGTTTTTCTTTCACGCTATCATCGTCCATTTCCAATGGGAGATTAAAGACACGCACAAATTTCACTTCCCTTCCCGCATCTTCTAATGACACTTTCACACTATTGCCATCAGCGTAACGAAACTCCATGTCAGCCCCATGTTGTTCTAATAGTTTTCTCATTGTCGCTTCTCTCACAAATTTAATATACACACAACGCAAAATTGTCGGGAGTTGTATTCCCATCAATTCGTCAACATGCAGACGGAATTGTCCGTGAATAAATTCATGTATATCCGTTGCCCTCGGTTTAGGAGCATTCACTGGAAAGCTTATCTTTATCGTGTTTAACCTATTCATTTCGTTATTCTTACTTGCCACTATAGTACTTACAAGTTTATCGATTTGTCTCTTATGTTACAAGTCCAATTTTTCAGACGTAGTTGACTCACTAGCTGCACTCGGGGAACGCACTACCAGAGAACGATATCAGCACGTCCAACACCCACGGCGTCCACCGAGGAACTGACCGACTGAGCCACCGCGGCGGTTTGTTGTAGATTATTTTTTTCTGATTGTTTTGAGATATTGAGTGTCTGCTGTTCTACTTGTAATTATCTTTCCTTCTTGTGTAGTGTATTTGACTATATTTTGCCCAAGTTTGTAGTATTTGGAATAATTGTTATTGAATTGTAGATGTAGGGAGTAATAATCCTTTGCAAGATGCCCTATACTTTAGTCTGAACATTATTCTTAGTGTTCACTTTTGAAGCCTTAGTATTCTGGTAGTATTATTAATGTAGAGGTAAATTGGGCTGTAATGTAGGCATTTTTCTGATAAATTATACTCACTTAGTTGTTTCAGCAGGTAGAAGTTGCATGATGGTTTACTGCTGATGATGCTAATTTGCTCTTCTTTTGTACTACGTATGAGGTAGCTTACTTGAGTAATTAGAATTTTCTACTAAAAAAAGGATAGCCTGTCTATTTTATTCCTATGTTGTTGAGTTTGTCCATAAGCAAGCCATGTTCTTACTCTTATCCTATACCTTGGAAGGATCTAGATATATTGTGCTTGCAGTTTCATCTTTCTCTAAGGTTTTAGCTATGTAGTTTTTTAACTGTTCTATGGGTGTGACTACTGATTTCTCTTTCTGGATGCCATGTTGGTTTCTGTTTACTTTTGCTGCTTGAATCTGAGTTAGGTTGTTTGCTTTTTTTCTTAGATTTTTATTTGCTTGTTTGTTCATTATTTTTATTTTTTATTTATAAGAAAGATTTTTGCTTCAATGACATACTATGTTGTAAAACGTTGAGTGGTGATACAATGTACGTACGTGTTGCTTATACTAAACATATCGTGGGTGAGGACGAGACATTTCGCCTTGTAATCAAGTGGGTTCCACATGAACAGTGCTTTGGATTCAACTTTAAACTGTAAATTCAGTCCCGATTAGTCTATCTGAGCATAAAGTGAATCTAGAATAAACTTTAACAACGCCTGGAGTGGAAACCGAAACAAAAATAAGCACAAACAAGAACGAGAAGGACCTCACCAACCACACAGGAGACGAGATGAGGCTGTGATATCATTCCTAAGTGAAATGAAATGTTTCCTAGACATTAAATCAGGGTGCAATTTGTGGTTTTATCAGAGGGGCGAGGATTTATTTTTACCTTGTATTAGGTATACTTAGAATTGGACATTAATTGCTTAAAATCTAACTTTGATATCGAAAGTAACAAAAACGCCATTTTAAGTTAAACTCTAAAGTCAGACTGTAAGAAAATTACATTAGTCAGAAACATGCACGAAATAAATGAGACTCACTGCAGGTTTAACGTTTTGCCAGTTGGCTTGTAATGGGCACTGTGACACTTAGACTTGATCCAATTTATTGCAAATTTTTCAGCATAAAAGCAATGCACTGGGGGTTTAAGGAAAGGAATAGTAGGTTTAAAACTTCTAAAGGATTCTCTAATCATTTAAGACGAGGTTTATGACATTGGACCCGCTTTCACATTGAGCTGTAGATACTGGTAAATTTTGGATTGGATTCACAAGGTCTTTGAGTGAGATGGGAATGTTTGATTGATTGCTTTGGTTTATTTTACTTCGCATTTCTTCCACTTTAGCTAATTGCGAAGATGGTGATGAGTGATGATATTATGAAATTGATGAAGGGACACTATAAAATAACACCTATTGCCAGGCCGGGATTCGAACCAGGGACCTCTGGCGTCGTAGCGTGATATGCTAAGTACTCCGCGACGGAAGCCGGCGAAATGGGAATGTGTCTTGGATTTTCTTTGTAGATGTATAAACCTTTAATTGTGATGCGCACATGCTTTTGCTTACTTTAAAGTTAACTTTTTCACATACACGAAAAATTGACATGTCACCCTAAAGCACTCATGTATCTTCATTTAAAACTACTACATAGGAAAATAAACCTTGGTTGGCTCTTCATATTGTCCACCAAAGATTGAAAATAAAATAAAAGAAACTTTCGAGCGTATAGTTTTCCTTGCTTGCTCCGAGATCTCAAGGATTTCGGTTTTGTATTTGTATAATGATAGTACTTTCAGTGCTTGAAGGGCGTCATTAGGTACAGCTAATTATATTACAAACAAATGCTTTGTCAAATGTTTTACAAATATTTCAAAGTTTGACCTCTAATGAGTAGATCGGGAACCATCTCAACCCAGTATTTTTTCAATACAACACCCTCTATATACCTGAGAAAATACCGAATAATGGCTTCTAAAAGGCATTGGATGTGGTACACATCTGCCATAAATTGCTTAAAGATATTTTTATAGCTCGTATGTAGCTATGGGACTTTAAAATTAAAATGAACTCAACTGAAGTGGAACTCTATAAGTACATAAGTATGATATATTTAATAATATGGATTGTAAATCCAGTGGGTGAGAGATGATTATTCCTGGTTGGGATGGCTCAAGATAGAGAAGGGTGGAATCTTCCTTACCCCCTTTAATCTCACACTGCATTAAAATGAATAGATGTATCTTTGTTTGCAATTTTCACATTTCGAACTCTTGATTTTCCGATCCATTAAATTCAATATGGGCGCAGGAGGAGACCCAGAGCTTTATATGCTTCGAAATTGTTATCTGGTCTTAAAATCTGTTTTTTTAATAACCAAAAATCATTTCTGCACATTTTGCATTAAAAAACGGAAATTCGTGTGTGATCATGGAATATTTATCATGCCTTCACATTATATACTTAGGTATAGGTTGTATGGAGTGTGTGTGTGTGCGTGTGTGTCTATATATATATGATTATGGAGATAGGCATGTCTTTACTGTGGAGACTTCTCATTTACTTCGACGCAAGGCTCGGTGGAGTGTGTTCTGTGTAAAAAGTGGTCACACAATTCGAGTGCTTGTGTAGACAGTGATGATGACGAAGCGGTACTAACTTGTGAATTGTGTACATCATAAAACTGACTTTGAACAGGTTTTACCCCGCTCAAATAGCAAAGAGGCAATTTGTATAGTTTGTTATATTTTTTGAAAGAATAATAACATGTATTTAATATTCGTAACGTTTTTCATTGTATTGCGGTTATTACAGGTTTTTACCAGAAATCTGTTTTTTTTTATTGTTTTAAATTTATTAGTGTATTTTTTATTAACATTGAAAGTTACGTACACCGTTCTGCCCCTGGTTCCGTATGCCCCAAAGGAGAATTATATTATCTGCAATAGTACCATCAGTTTATTATGAGTCTGCAAGAGAACAGACCAAAATAGAACGGGAAAAACTTTCCTTCTGCCTTACCCAGAGTTCGAACATGGGACTTCTACCCTCATAGCTCTGTAAAGAGCCACACCGCCGGCGCTTAAATGTAATACATTACGTCTAAAGACTGCCCATAACATGGACTATGCACATTACTTTTAAATAAGTTCATTGTGTTATCCACTTCAATGTTTCAGCTGTCACAAAGCGGGTCATACCGAAAGGAGGGGTAGAGGGTGATAGTATTTGAATCCAGTGTCAATCATGCAGCGTAGGATTTTGAAACCATGTTTTCCCAAACCAAAACACAATTAATTTGGATGAGCTTAATGACCTTCAATGATTAATTGCGTCCGAGATCTCAAACATAAAAAAAAAGTATTTCATCCACCTCCAAAGCTCACATATTCCCAGCAAATCCCGACTGTTGTAACCTGACTGATGTGTCATGTGGTCGGTGTTTGTTTGCAAACCACTAGCGGCAACGCACTGTCACAACGCTCACTCGCAGGCTGTTTATTTCTCTATGACTTTAAACCTTTCACGCTTATTTCTTTGTGGAGGTTCTGTTCACGCTTCATCTGTTTCGTGATTATTCCCTACACACTTATTCTTTCCACAGTTATTCCACATAGTAAACAATAATTTATGTGGTTCTCTATTCTTTTACCGTAACTTTCTCAGTAATTCTTATTTTCTCTAAATATTCGTATCTCCCTTTCTCTATACCTTCCTCGCTCTCTCTCTTTTAACCTATACTCTTCCGATTTCTATTATTTTCCTTGACTTCTATCTACCTTCTTTTTCCTCATCTACCTTTTAGCCTCTACTTTCTCGATTTCTATTATTTCCCTCGATTTCTACCTAATCGTTTCCCTCTTCTCCCTTTCACTCTCTACTCTTGTTTTCTATTTATCTCTCCCCATTTCTATCTGCTATGTTAAATATCCTCCCCACCCCCCCCTCTCTCTCTCTCTCTCTCTCTCTCTCTCTCTCTCTCTTGATGTATTTTCTGCTTTTCTGCTGACACTATCTCTCTCTCTCTCTCTCTCTCTCTCTCTCTGTGCGTGTGTGTGTGTGTGTCAGTATCTCCTCTCTTAGTCTTTCTCTCTCGCTTTCCCATTATTTTCGATTTATTTTCATCCCTTCTATATTTCTTTATCTATCTCTAGTACACCCGGGACTGTATTTTTGCAGGATAATGTGGCTGCTGGTACGCAGTGAGGGCGATTAGGGGGCGTGGGGGTATTTGCTCCCACCCTTTCCACACAAACACAAACACACACACACACACTTTTAACCACTTTTGCCCCGAACAGCTATGGTCTCTTAATGCTAAGCCTTGTATGTCTCGAAACTACCAAGAGAAAGTAAACTGCCCTAGTCCCCCCAGTTCTGGCACCCAATCACCGCTACTGACCCTACGTTGAGGTTCGTATTGAATCGTCAGTAAGTGTTCGTAATTGTCTGTTCATCTATCTTACTTTTTAACATTTATCCACATCGTCGCGGTTAGCCAAAGTGGGAAAAAAGCCGAAGTAAAATAAATCAAATCAACATACTTTTTTAATCTGTCGCAGTGTCTACATTATAAACTGCTTGTTTTGAATGCTGACTTGGATTTATTCTCATTTGTTTCATTTGGGTGAATAGAAAAGGTAGGCTTAAGCTCACGGTTGCCCATCCACTGGCGACCCCTCTGGTCAAGTCCATTTTGTTTTTCATAAAGTGAACATAAATGAACTTTTCCAGGGGAGACTTTTGACTTTCACCTTTATTTCGGTAGTTTGTTTTGGTTTTTATTCCTTTCAAACTCAATTCCGTTTATGCTTTAGCCGTTATTCCCCTTGCCATTTAATCGTTTTCACGGTTGTTCCATTACCGCGGCAATTCGTACAGAGAACCCTCTTCACAAGGGGGGAACGAGGACATTCTTTGCTTATGTTGGCCATAGCCATTAACTCCAACAACACTGTTGGTCGGCTGTTGGTGCGTGTGAAACGCACTGCAATTAATTTACATTCGCATACATTACCCCGTGGCGTGGCAGACGCACAGGGCTTCCATGAGGAATTCCAGACCGTCCCATGCTACTTTCCTGAGCCACGGTGATGAAAAATGAGATTTGACGAAAGCATCAACCCATGCAAGTTCCAGGAGTTCGCCCGAAATCTTCCAATTTACATAATGGACCTGGGTGAATTAAACTGTTAGCTGGTGCAAACATTTCCGCCCCAAGCGTTTCCGCTAAAAATTCAGTGTGGTGCTTTTTATAAACACTTTTCCAGATTGCAAAGTTCTAATTTTAGAAAAAAAATTCAAAGAAAATGTTCCTCCAGCTCATCCTCCGCCATGAGTGTATTTTCTAAAGTTTGGTTGTTCTGTTACGCATACGCATAATAGTTGAATATCAAAAATGCAAGAATTCAAACAGAATGTTCTTCAATGTGTGTTGACGTCAAAACTAGTAGATGACGCGTTTTTGTAATGTCAGAAAGTGGTTATTGACTAACCTGTAGATGTGGATATTTCCTGTATTTTTTTTTAGTATGCTGGGCATAAACAGCCATATGTTAAGCTGTAAGTCCAATAAAACTTTGTTGGGTTGAGGTAATTTATATATATAATGAGTGAGTAAAAAAAACGTCGTTTGAATTTTGTGTGTAGCTCGTATATCAAAAGTGTTTATTCATGTACTCAAAATATGTGCTGGGTGGAAACAGCCAAATGTAAAGGGTAAATCCAATAAAATTTGTTGATAATGATAATGTTGTATTCTGATCCAGTGTTGTTTCACCTTCTATGTGGAATTTGAAATCATTGAGAAAACGAGGTTCGATACTAAAATTATTATTTTGATTTTGATTTGCTGCTTTAAGTCCACTTTATGCACAGATAGGCTAATCGGGACTGGACCTACAGTTTAAAGTTGGATCCAAACCACTATGTGCCTCCACCGGTATTTCATTTAGTGTTTCTTTTAATGTGTGTGGTACATACGTCGTTTGAGAAACTGAGGAACGTAACTCTAATTTATCAGATTTACAGGAGAGGAAATAACGTGTTCTTGAGAATATGTCTGACTCTTAAAAAGAGTGGGTAAATTTGGCATATGTGTTTTCATCTTATTGTTAAGGATTAGAAGTGATTCCCAATAGAGCTCTTCAGAGGAGTTTACTTAATCAAAACTGAAAACCACATTTTCTGGTTCTCATACAATGTATAGGACAAATATTAGTTTGAGCAAAGTTTAGTGCTGGACAAGAGAACACATGGACCCTATGGAACCGAGCCATATCTTCTATAGTTAGCCCACGTCTTAGTTGATCTCAGTGCGAAGGATCATTTTCAAAATTAAGACCGTGTACACGTAACACCGGCAGTTTTTAAAGGGCAACATATTTTTATACAACCCTGCTAGGAGATCAATAGTGAAGGAAATATGAGAAATAAAGAACAAAAGACAAGTTCCAAAGAAACAATTAAATCTGAAACTGTAATACCTCACTTAATGCTGTCTCCTCAGAATCAAGAGTTGTCGGTTGTTCTTTTATAGGAAACGATTGAAAAAATGAACTGCAAGTGAGCTTCTTTGAAACAAGTGTTCTGTAACAATTAAGTATAGAGTTCGTTGCTATGACACTACTCAAGTATTGGAGTCTGTTAGCGGGAAACGAGTTGTATAAAACAATTATCTTAAAAGTTCATTGCTAGGAAATGATCAAAGAAATAATTGGGAGACGAGTGGCCATACTCCGTTACCCTCGGTGTTTCTGCTAGGGAACGGATCAAATAAATGAATTGCAACAATTAGTCTTTAAATATTGAGTATAGAATTCGTTGCTAACGCACCGTTCAAATGAGCAAACTGGAGTGTGATAGTGGGAAACGCGTTGTATAAAAAATTGATATCTTGGCAGGTCATTGCTAAGAAACGAATCAAGGGAAAGAATTCGGAGTCTGGTGCTAGGAGACGAGTGACCTTAATTCATTATGTTCGATGTTCTTTGCTAGGAAAGGAACAAATAAATAAATTTCAAATCTGCTTATTTAAAACAAGTAGTCCATAACATTTAGATGGACACTGGATTCTGTTTGTGAAAACGATTTGTATAAGGCAATCATCTTTACAATTCATTGCTAAGAAACGAATGAAAGGAGAGAATGGGGAGTCTGTTGCTTGGATAGGAGTGGTCCTAAAACATTACTTTCGGTGTTCTTTGCTAGGAAACGATGAAAATAAATTAATTTTACGTCCGCTCATTTGAAACAAGAAGTCTTTATCAAATAAGTATAGAGTTCGTTGCTAGGAGACGATTCATATATGCAAACTGGAAGATTATAGATATTCATTGAATGTCCTATTGAATATCTAGTTTTACAGATCTATCTATCTATCTATCTCTCTCTCTCTCTCTCTCTCTCTCTCTCTAAATATCCAAACATCTAAGTTTGTATATCAAGAAGGTATACAACCCACACTCGATTCTAAAACGTAATCAAAAGAGGCCCATAAACATTAACAGTCACCATATCCTTAATGAGTGCCCAATAGATCTCTCCTGGACGAACGTATATCAGTGAAACATCTACTTGGTGTTCTTGGATGTCTGTTGAATATCCAGAACTACCAGCAGGAATATTCAAGGGACATCCAATGGATATATTTTGCACGTTTGTGTGCTGTATTCTGGATCCTCCATTAAACTTTAAGTCCAGTCACCATTAGGATGCATAAAGATGGCTTGAAACAAACTTTCAGAAGTATATGCCAAGAAGTTCTGTGATGGAGGAAAGTTTATTTTTGTCAATCTATTTCTTGAATATCTGTATTCGAACTCTTACTACTAAGCCTGATTGTTTATTTTATTTTATTTCGCTTTTCTGACACTTTGGTTATCACGAAGATGAGGAAGAAAGGCGATAAGGTAAAATTAATGAAAGGAAATCATCAACACTTATAGGCATGATAAAACAAGCCCTACAGAATTATACTGGCTGTAGACCGATGCACAGAGCCTAGCTAGTCTGTAAGAATACAGCCCAAAGTAAAAGGGCGTTGGGTCACGCACGACGTGTAGTAAACTGATTTTATATTTTGAGGCTCCGCTCGAATAGGGAAGTAAATCTGAAATTTGTAATCTATACTCTGTCCCGTATACTCTCTGCGCAAGGCCGCGCAGAGCTGCGGAGAAGGGGGGATCGTGTGGGCAGAGCGAAGCAGTACACGATGCGGCGAAGGCTGGTAACTTCAGTCGCTCCACCCCCTCCCCCCCAAAGAAATCCTATTCCGTCTAACCTGTTGGTAGAGCCGTCTCGCGTCACTACTTGCGCAGAGACTTGTTTTCGTTTGCTTGCTCCAGATATATCCGGGACAGAGTATAGTTTTTTCTTGCACAACTCAATTCTCCATTTGGCTCTATGATGAAGAGCTACAGAGATAATCTGAGACAGTTGGCAACATTGATGGCTACCAATAAGAACAAAAAATATCATCTGCCGACCTTCGTGGCGGAGTGGTTAGCACATAGCGCTTCGACGCCACTGGATCCGGATTTGAATCCAAGCCTGGACATGAGTGTTGTTTGTGAGTGTTCTTTTATCAATTTGATCATATCGTCACTCATCCTCATCTTCGTGATTAGCCAAAGTGACAGAAAAGCGAAGTGAAATAAATAAAACAAATATCATCTTAGGATTCTCCTTCAACAATGGGATATGAGTTTGATCACACTACTAGACACTAGATCGTCATACCATGGACAAAAGTAAGCGTGAACCCCCAACATTGGAACAGAGGCTCCCCTGATACCCTTCTGACAGTCGAACATCTTAAAACCAAATCCAAGAACTTAACGAAAGAGAAATCAGAGAAACCTGGCAAAAATAAAACTCATGGATGTCATTTGCTCCAAACTTTCTCCTTTATCATTCTTTCTTAGGAACGATGGAAATTTTAAAGAGCACTATTTAGCAGATCTATATCCATCATCTCGTGTACATGATACAACCTAATACATTTAATATCCACTGCAATACAACATGGAGCTTGTGTTATTAATTTTCGAACTTTTTCAATCATAATTCAGCTTAAGCACTATATATTTGGCTTATTTTTTCTCAAATGACAAGATAAATTCGCCTCTACTCGTTGCTCGAGGATTTTGCATTTCATTCACGGTGTCGGTAACAAATCATTCATATCAATGTCCAGCGGACGATAAGAAAAGGACAAACAGCGTTTGATAAAAGCCAACGCATGTAAAATTACAGCGAGCAATAAAGCTATTTATGTTTTTAATTTCAGCTTCCCGTCGCAGATAACGTTTCATCGTCCTGCGTTATTACCCTGGAAATGAGGATCAGGAGATTGATAGCTTTGTAATTACGTGTATTGCGCTGCGAAAATCGCGCTCGTCAGATCTAGTTAATTGATTTGTTCGCGAAATGAGAAATTAAAGAGTTGCTGGTCGTATGCCTTTGGCCTGACGCTACCGTCAGAGACATAGAAATGTTATAAAGGTTCGTAGCGAGTCTACCCCCATTTCCCAAGACATTGCTGCTGTGAGTGAAACAAGCTGATCAGCTTAGAAACGACGCAGGTTTGAAGAAGGCTCTATGTACTGGTAATAGTGTGCTGCGTGTAAACGCTCAATATAATGTGGCGATGGAGACGATGTAGGGAATAACACACCTCGATTATCGAATACCCCATTTATCGAAGCGTATCCCATGTGCAGTGCTGCCACCTCTGGTCAAGCGCGAAACTACTTCCAAGCAGTACGCGCGAGGTTGATTTTGATTGGCTCTAACTTTTTAATCAATCACTTCAATCCTTGAAGATGAGAGTGACGTTAGCTCTCGAAAGTTCGGAAGCCTTTCCGGAAATCACCTGGCTGATTGCCCGAGAAAATCTCTTCAATATTCGCCGCCAGGAAAGCTTCAAGAATTATTTTTAAATGCGATTGACTGATACATTTTTCTTCAAAATGGCGCCTACGGAAGAGTTGAGTCACAATCACCGCTAGTGCAAAAACAACTGCTCTTACGTCGTATATTAACAGGCATGGCAGATTGACAATTTGCGTTTAACATTTTTGTGCTTAAAACCTGTTTTTACACATTTCCACAGTTCGAAAGAAATGTCTTACAACAACAGAACTTCCGTGAGGGAGCAAGTTATTTCTGTTCATTCGTTCTTCCAAAATACTATTGGCAATGTATTTGAACTATGAAAGAGCAACACCTAAGATAGAGACGACACCTGTGGAGCTGCTGCTAAACTGCTAGACGAGTATGCTAGCCGGATCAGGAGTCTTGCTCCCACCATCTTTGGGCTTGCTCTTTACTTGCTATACTGGTGAACTCTTCAGCTAGCGAGTGGGTCATAACTAATCGGTGATCGGTTCAATTGTGTCTTAAACTAGAATAAATAATGTACTTAGTGTTCCCAAATTTACTGTGAGTGGCGTTACCCCCACACCCCCTATACGCCTTCATGGCGTGGTGCTATGCACAGGGGAACACTTTACCTTTGTGTTTAACTTCTATGTCGTGAGAGGAGCGTTGGTAAAGATCCACGTTATGAAAGGAGCCTCGTGAATGGTTGGCACCTTTTCCTTTGGGCACACGATGTTCTTCGTGCACAGTCTACTTAGCAATTGAGACTGCCACCCGCGCATACGTATCTTCGAAAACGATTGGCAGATACAAATAGCCTCCAGTTGAACTGGCAACCAGTATACTATCCATTCCCCTTGGGAAAAATACGATTGGTTTCTTACTTGAAAATAATGACTTCGCCACTAAAATCTCCAAGAGAAATCTACAAAGAACTATATATAACTCTCTAGTATTCCTAAACACCAAGGGCTTATTGCCGCAGCAACATTTGTTTCTTGTTGGGAAACCTGATGGTAAGAGACCTGTACGAAGGCCGAGACGAAGATGAAGGGCTGGGTCTAAACGAAATCTGTAAGGATGGAAAAGATCGGATTGATCTTGCCAGGATAGGTACAAATGCGAGGCTTGTATTTCTGAAGCCATAAACCTTCGGGTTTAAGAAGGCTAGAGAGTTAGAAGGCGAGCTCTTTCGAAAGGTAGTCTAATCAAAATTGAGCTCAATTCAATGACCAATTTTGTGTACAACTTTTCTAAACTCGCTGGAATTCAAAAGTCTCGCACATCATTTCCCAGTTGGAGTCTACAGTCTTAAGCTCAATTGGAGTTTCTCTGATGGAGCGTCCAACCAAGGCAGGTACGAAAATAAAAGGAAAGATGATATGTTGGCCTCTCCTCCCAAAGGAGCTGTCTACTATCCTTTTTCCAACACCGAGAAAACTCCCAACGGGTCACTTGCCGGGGTATGAATGCGTTGCGGACGAGTACGTTTATATGAGGAACCAAGAAAGGTCGATATCTAATTTTCGAATCACTTCGGGACTCCAGATATCCCTGGAGATGGAAAAGGAGGAAAGGAAATTGAACGGGTCGCATGGAAATAAGGAAAATGAATCAATGAATCAAACAGAACTACCGACTGCTTCTTTGCCGCCCTACACCTCCTCCGTAGGTCTTCGATTTTCAATACTACTGCCCCCCCATGGACATTCTCCCCCTTTTACTCTATCTCCCTCCCTTTCTCGTGCGTTAATATAAAAATAATATGTGGTCTCTTTGTACCGTTCCCCAAACGGAGTGTCTCCGGAGAGACTTCTGTATCTCCGCTCCTATTTCGAAGCTATTAAGAGACCGTAATTTCTATTCATTGCCTTCGGTGATTCTGGGGAGGACTGACACTCCCTGCGTTCTGCTGGGATTGTAAATAAGAGTGGACAAATATATATACAGTAGTACCTTACGAGAGATGTACCAAAATACTGGCAGTTGTTTCTATGGCCAACGCTAGAACTTTTATAAGGGGAGGGGACAGGCCCTGCACATGAAATTGTATTGTATATTTTATTCTAATTTCTGTTATTTACCGTTGCTTTTCCGCCACTTCTTGGCTACTCGCGACGATGAGGATGAGTGATTGATTGGTTGATTTTACTTCGCGTTTCTGGCACTTTTGGCTAATTGCCAAGATGAGGGGGAATGGTGATATGATGAATTAGATGAAGGGACAATCACAATCGCATGCGAACAGCACAGAACCCAAGTCCCTTAGAGGATTTACTGGCCGTGGTCCAGAGCCTCGCTGGTCTCCAAATGCAATTCAGGGTGTAATACTATATATACTCTGTCCCTGGTATCTCTGGAGGAAGGCATAGCGGCATGGATGGAGGGATAGCATGTGCAGAGCGATGCAGTATACGCTACTACTTCAGTCGATTTCCCCCTTCTAGCAATCCCATATCCCATTCCCTCTCACGTGTTCATTGGTGGAGCCGTTTCACGTCACTATTTGCGCAGAGACTTGATTTCGTTCGCTTGCTCCAGAGTGAGACGGGACAGAGTGTACGTGAATGTGAGGTTGACATTTTGGGTGTCTTGAGAAAGTGTCACTCCTTACAACCCAGGATGAGTGATGAGTAGAGCCCGGAAGTTTGGCAAAATGCCTCTTTTTATCTACTGCATATATTGATAAATTTTTTTTCCGGATATACGTTTTTTATGTTGTTTCGAATGTTTTAGAAGCCTTTTCATTTTGCCTATTTTGCCTATTTAGGATCCCACTGCCTATTTTTAATTATAATGCCTTTTTTTGCCTTTTTCAATGAAATTTGACCATTTTTTTAAAAAATATGTTGGCATTTATTTTTCTTCCGTTTATTATGTGAATAATTTTCGCTTTATTTAAGTAATATTGAACTCACGCATGTTTCAACATTGCTGAAGGAGAAAAGTGTGAGAAAAAAAGTATTTCATGCTCAGTTAGGATATTGCCTTTCGGTTAACATTTCCTAGTGTATGATTGACTGCTGGTGTGGAGAGGTTGATTTCGAACACAAAGAAGATATTTCTGAAATCTTCCTCTCGAACCCGAAAATTTCAGGAAGTTGCGCCTGAGCTTAGTTTACCTCCGCAACCAGTCTTGACAAGATGGGGAACCTGGATATCAACAGCTATACCTATATTATGCTAACAACCTTGAAAAAATCAGTGAGGTGATCGATGCTCTTCCAGAAAATGAAGCGGCTTTAATTCGTGAAGTGAAAAACTCCTGTGCTATTTAGAACTGAAGAATGAACTGTCGTTTATTTTTGCACATTATGGTGCATTGCCAGAGACAATTACAAAGCTAGAAAAAAGAGGTGAGACTCTTGTAGAATCCATGAAAATCTTCGAGGAATCTATGCAGCAGATGATGGAAGTGCCAGAAGAAAAGGGGTCAGCTGTTGTGGAAAAGTGCAAACGTGTAGTGAGTGCAAATAAGGACTTGAAACAATTGAAAACAATTTGTGATATTCTAAAAGGTGTAAATGCTGTTACCAAAATGAGTCCAGCTACATTAGCTTGTTTTATGTATGCTCCAATAACTTCTGTCGAAGTAGAAAGATCATTTTATATTATGAAAAACATTCTCTCTGACAGACGACTATCAATGAATGTTGAGAACTTAAGAAAACAGCTTGTAGTTATGTGTAATCAAGACGGAGAAAATTGAAATGCTCTTCCCAATGTAGATTTTAACATTTTGCCAGAGATTATAGATAAAAGTAAGTGACTTCCAAATGTTCCTTTCTTCGCTTTATTTTGCCTTTTTTTCATTTTTAGTGCCTATTTTCCACATTATAAATGCCTTTTTGCCTGCCTATTTTAACGAAAATAAATGCCTGAACTTCCGGGCTCTAGTGATGAGTAATTGAAATTAAAAACAGGATTATTAATAAAGAACAGACCTGCCCAAGCGGAGACTAGAACCAGCGAGATCGCTATCGTCGACCCGGAAAAATTTAATTCTAGCAATAATAGTAACAACTAACAATCACGACTCCTATAAACTAATAATAATAAACTATTATTTTGTTACAATTTATGATTATTATTATTTGAATAGGTGCTCTGGAGTATATAGACAGTTACGTGCGTGTCAATACGTGGAAGATCTCCATGATATAGGGATCATGCTGATCACATTTCCAGCAGGCGGCTGGGAATCAAGGAATCAGCAATCAGTTGATTTATCTTCGGCTGACATCGGGCATTTTCGTGTCAGAAGGCACCGAAGGTTGTTGGCGGGACGAAACAAATGAGCGTCGGATACACCGCATGTTGCCAAACGAACTGTATAGGAAAGGGGAGAGAGAGTGAGAGTTAATCAGCGCCGCTGGATAAAAGTTGTACAATAGTATACAAAACACCAAAACACTGTAGAAACAAGCTAATAAAAACACCTGGCAAAAACGTACGCTAGGCAAGGTGGTAATGGGAGAGTGATGTTACCCCTACAGCTTTTACTTCGCAACTGATGTTGTTGACATTCATGGAGCCACACACACCCGAAGACGATTGTTGGACAGAAAGGGGTCAGCCGCCAGTTGGGCTTGCGATCAGTATAGAAGCGTGTACCTTGAAACCAGAGACGCTGGACTCGAATCAGGACCAGAACACACTATTCAACAGCAACAGCAGGGCAAAAACTACATGAGAAGGTATTAGCAGATCATGTTTCAGTCGCAACAGTTAAGGTCATCAAGCACCAGAACAGGAAATCAGTACACAGAGAACCAACAGTTATTGGCAGGATAATCTACATATTTATCACCCTCATTACGTTAAACGAACGCGAAAGAAGCGAAACTCAGCACCCAGCAACAACTCAATTTTGCATAAAAGGCAACCTGGCGTCTGCATTGTATGTAACGTGCTTAGATCGTCGCCTCTTCCCATTCTCTGCGCTGGTCGTTTGGGCTATTCAGACTGGTTTTTAGAGCTCCATCCCTAAGCTTTTATGGCGCAATCTGCTTGGGTAGTGGACGCCGTGTTTGGGAAGCGCTCCGCCATAATCTCCCCCTCCCCCCTCTTCCCCAAGCTCTCTCCGCTCTAGCTTTACAAGGGAAATTGTCTACCCACACAATCCCCGAATTTCCAATCTTTCAATCCGTTACAGCTCCGATATCTCCAGAGACAAAGGAACGGATGGGGTAGGATTAAGCAATCATCTTGGCGGGAAAATAACACAGTTAAAAAAACATCATTGCATTCTCCCTCGACGTTCTCAGTGTGCCAAACTTTCAATCCGACAATTCCACTATTTACGTTCGTTTCCGTTGTGCATGGTGAAAAAAAACTTTTGCGCGCCACAAGAATTACGGGGAGAACACAGAACGGTATTTGGATATTTGAAATTTTGTTAGTCTGCGCCGTTTTGCCACTCGCGACGACGAAGATTACATGGATGGACACTCACAAAGGAACGCATGAAGGGTTTGGTGACCGAGTTACGGACTTCCGATTTGTTCACTAAAGTTCTTGGTGATTGCCCTTCATAAATTTTATCAAATCACCACTCATCCTCATCGTCGCGGTTAGCCAAAAGTTTCAGGAAATACCACACCCATGCCCAACCCAGGACTCGAACCAGGCACTCTGTCAGCGAAGCAGCGAAGTAAGGTATTCATGAGAATATAATGAAGCCGAATAACTCAAAATACAGAAGTGGTGAAGCACGCAAGAAATATAGGAAAATCCTGTTAGGGATAAATATTAGAGGGTGATTCAAAACTATCTTGGCACATTCACAACACCATACCTTTTTAACAAATTGCAATATAGGAACGTCCTATACATGAACAGAAAGGACAACTCTTAAAGTTTAACTTCATTTCATCAAAACTGGCGACACGGGTAGGAAATGCATTTTGTGCGAATGAGTTCTGCAAGAGAAACTACGTCACAGTGGTGCAAACTAAGTTTAGGACACTTTTCCACAAGGTTGCCCAAATCCATTTATCTTCTGTGACCATGCAATTGTTGTTTTTTTAGCAATATTATCATTATTATTTGTGTCATTTTTTAAATTGACGAAGGAACTCTCACAAAGAATACCCATGTCCACACTGAGATTCGAACACGGGAACTTCAGTGGCAAGATCGAAAGTCTACCACGTAACACTCTCGGCCACCGAGTCGGCATGTGACTATGAAAATAAACTTTAAGAGCCTTCCTTCATATTCACGCATAGCACGTTACCAAATAGCAATTAAATGAATATTGCGTTGTTAAAAGTGTCAAGATATTTTTGAATCATCCTGTACTAAGCTGCAAAGCGGAAGTCTTTCTGTTGTGGTTGAATCATTAAAACATACCTTAAAACTGTTATAATTTATAGTCTTCTTTGTCAGACAGTACAGGTAACAGGAAAAGCGAAGAGGCAATGCACAATTAACTATATTTATTTGTCATTATTTCCACTTATATAGAGGTATAATACTTTCATTAAACATAAGGCGTAGGCTGCGATTTGTTAATACAGTACAAATTAAATGCAAATATACAAATGCATAAGCACACACACACACATGATGCAGTGTTATTACAAATGAAGAGGTTGCTTTGTTATTTTTCAGGGTTGTGTGAAAGTTATAGGAATTTCAGCATGTATTTCAATAAGGCCTTAACAACGAAAAATTTATCCATCCTGTACCTATACGAAAAAGCCGAATGAAGTGAGCGTACTTGTATATTCCTTATATAATTTACGTCACTTTTCAACCTCTCTAGGGTTGAATGGTGATATTATTAAATAACTGTAGGAACAAACCCATATCAAACAAGAATGCTTTACCTGGGAATAATGAAAATCGCACAATGTGCCTGCTGTGGAAATGCAAAACAATACTAAACACCTGAATAAATAGAAGCGAATAAGCAAAGCTGCAAAACCAATAATGAACACCGAGGGAGGGGGGGAAATTGCGGAAAAATAAATATTGGTATTGGTTTACCTCTAGTTTCTTACAATCTAAAGAAATACAGTGATAATAATTGTATTTTTATCTTGCGCTTAACAAACGTATAATGGTTAAGTTACCAAGAAATCACAGTCAGTTTCCAATGCTGCTACTTGTATATTTCTGTTCGTTTTGTTTTCTGATGTTTCTATGCATAATCATTTAGGTAAATGTTCAAATTGCTTTGGATTAATATATTTTCCAAAAAAATCAGCTAAGTACTAAGGATTTTCGTAATTGATATGGGAATTTTAAAGATTGTTTCCCACCTGGGTGGTAATACTCTGAAAATGTTCATCAAATTTCTAAATTTATTTATTTTATTCCTTTGTGGAATATCTTCACGTCTAAGTACTAGTAAATGTTGATCGTACCAATTGGTGTATCCTGAAAAAAAAAGGTAGCTTGGTCGATTGGGGTATATAATCTCCTTTTCTACGGTTTCCTAAAACGACAATATCTACATCAGGAACCAATGACAAAATACAGGACTCATTGCTAATAAAGAAGGCTTACTACACCCTCCTCGATCTTTTCGTTATATTTCCACCTTATGAAATTTCTGAACAGGCTATAATTACCACCCTAATTTGAGCAACCGTATTGATAATGGCCTCAGGTTCTTGATACAAGGGAAGGTAAAAATCACACACACATTGAGAAAGAGAGTAAGAAAGAAAAGAAGCGAGACGAAAGAGAGAGGGGGGGAAGAAATAAAAATATGTTTGAGAATGAGAGAGACAGATAGAGAGGGAGAAGGGAAGAGAAAGAGAGATATATACAGGGAGGAAAGAATAAATAAAATCTGTTCGAGAATGAAATAAGAAGAGAGAGAGAAGGAAAGAGAGAAAATGAGGGAGGGAGAATGAAGAAAATGCCTGATAATGAGAGAGTCAGAGAGAGAGGGAGAATATAGAAAATGAAGAGTGAAAAAGAGAGATAAATAAAATAAGTAGAGGGTTAGAGAGAGAGAGAGAGAGAGAAATAGAGGGAGGAAAAAGAAAGAAAAGCACCCTAGAACGAGGCAGAGAGAGAGAGAGATGAGAGAGAATAAATAAATTCGAGAGTGAGAGAAAGATAATAAAGATAAAGGAAATTAAGTCGAGGGTGAGATGGAGAGAAAGAGAGAGGGGGCAGAGAGAGAGAATAAAGGAGAAACGGGAGAAATTAAAGAGGTACGGGCAGTAATTAAAACAAGAGGAAAGAGTAAACAAGAAGAAATAGATTGCAAGATATGTGAAGTAAGGTGAAATGTAGAGAAGCAAGGAATGGCGACAAGGAACTAATAAGAAGAAGATATTTCCATTTTCTTCGGCGAAGGGGGCGGGGAGGTAACAAGTTAATCCCATTGACCCCATTTTGGGTGCCCATGCTCATGTGGCAATTGGAACCTGAAATGCACCTTTCCTATTCGAAACATTTCGTGACTCTGACAGTGAAAAAATATGTGTTAAAACGACAATTGAGGTTAAACGTTGACCAACATACGGTGTGGGCCCCCTGAGGCCACCGTCTGTGTCACTTCAACATCAATGGTTTCTCTCAGTGTACCTGAAGATCGCGGCAAACATGTTACAGTTGGAAACCTTTCACTGGCTGGAAATATCGCCGAAAAGTATAGCAGCTGTTAAATCGGTTATTGGCGCCAGTTCTCGAGTTTGTAATGCGGTATTGTGTTGGCGGAAAGTGGTACTAAACAGAAATATTCCCGGGAACTAAAACTTCCATTTTACACCGCTCTCCAAGAGGTGGATTTTCATCGTTATGACCTTTAATCTTAATGCATTTCCACAGGTCCTAATCTTCCAAGTTTCGAGAGATGGGATTTTCCATTTCTCGCTGTTTACAGAAGTGTTAAAAAGCACACGACGCTTTCAGGAATTTGCCGAAAAAGAAATTTTGAGAAGGGAAGAACAGATCGGTTGCCAGAGTCGTTTCCGAGAGCAATTTGAAACTGCTCTTTTCATTACAAGTAGTCTTGGAAAGGGAATGCTGCAAAGGGTTACAAAAAAAGCAATATTTTTATGCTTTCATAGCAACGTAGTTCGTTTAATGTCGTGTTCGGAATTGTCCCGACTCTTCTTTCTTAATCTTGGAGCTCAAAGTTGCTGAAGGATAGTCTTGATGGAAAGTCAACAGACTTCGAAAGTTGACGGAAACGGCCAACAAAGGTCAGACATGTCTGTAGGCAGGTTAAAGTGTTCCTAACGTTGCTTCAAGACAATTTAAAAGATCAATTGGTACGTTTCCAAAATAAACCATTACCCTTTCTGAAAAAAGAACGTTTTTAGCTGATCAAACTGCATTTGGTAATTTTAATTTTGGCAGTGCAGACACAAGACTGCCAACAAGATTTATTACAGAAAGGAGTTACGTATATATTTTATTCTGAGTAACTTTCTAGATGTTTAATTGTTTGTTTTAATTTCACCAGGTCTTCTGTTTTTCTGTCATTTCATTGATCACCTATTTCAATTTCAATGGTCTTTATTCTTGGGCGAGGTTTAACAAATGCTGATCTACCACCTAACCCGACAAAGATGTAGCAGATTACCTAGGTACATTATTATACATGAAGATTATAAGGCACTACATAAATAAAATAACATAAAATAAACCATAGAAGAAACTACTATAGCTATTTTCAGTTCTTACGGCGGCCGGTCCTAGTTCTGCCAAGGGAAGTGGGAGCGGGGATTACGCAACAGACCAAGCAGACAACAGCAGTGGCGCCGAGAGACACGACGCGGCCGGAAAAAGCACTACGTGAAACTCGTTCTACTGGCCGCTACGTTTCTTATCGTGCTGGATTGGTAGCTTCCCCGCTCCCCCTGTCAGCTTCTAGAGCGCCCGCCGTAAGAACTGAAAAGAGCTATACTACACAAAGAAAATCACAAAGAGAAAACAGATGTCGAAAGATATACAGTGCGTATGTGCAAATATATGAAAAAAGAACAATATACATGTATTATTACTTAGTTTCGGTCCTGTTTTATTTTCAATAATTCACAGAAAATTCCAGTTTTTAATCATATGTGGTCTTACTTTGCTTCTGATACCAAATTTAATTTCATTTTGGGTGAAATAAAGTCAACAAGCGTGTAAAGCGTTCTGTGTTTTAATTAATATTTTGTATTCGTTTAGATTAATTTGTTTCAGGAGATTATTGTTTCCGATAATAGTAAATGTAGATTTCTTTCAATTTAGAACTAAGCCATTTGAATCATACAAGTTGCTTATATTTTTCAAGTCTTGATTTAATAGTGCAATTGCATTTTGTAAATTAAATATATCTGTCGATATAGACAATTGCGTGTCATCGGCATAACAGTGCACATTACAATATTTCACTGACGTAATCAAGTCAGCAGCTGCTAACGTGAATAATAAAGGACCCAGGATTGAACCCTGAGGGACGCCAGCATTCACTAGCATAGGTGAAGACAGTTTATCTGTCAATACACGCTGTTGATTTCCACGGAGATACGTCTCGAACCATTTGAGTGCTATTGGGGAAAATTTGTAATACTGTAGCTTTGCAAGAAGTAGTTTCTGTGGTAGCGTGTCAAAAGCTTTGCTGACATCAAGTAAAACTAACATTGTTACATGGGATTTGTCTATTGCATGGAAAATATCGTCGGTCACTTTCAGGAGAGCGGTTTACGTGCTATAGTGAGGACGAAAACCGGATTGTTGCGGGGGAAGAATGTTATAGTCGCCAATGTACTTACGAACTTGATCATTTACTATTTATTCAATAATTTTTGAGAATACCGGCAAAATACTAATGGGGCGAATGTCATTTACATAGCTCGGGTTCTGTTTCATAGGTATGGGAATGACCTTTGCCTCCTTCCAGGAATGCGGGAAACAGCCTGTGATGAGGGAATAATTAATGATATGCGTTATTGGCGGAAAGATTTGGGGAAGTGAGAGTTTTATCATTTTTACAGATATGCCGTCAATTCCGGCCGCGTTCGATCGGATTTTGTACACTGATTTTCTGACAACGGATTCATCCACTTCACGAAAACTGAAATCAGCCGCACTCTCACTGAAACACCCAACGTAATAACGCTCACACTGCTGAGAAACTTTCTCGTGGTTTATTTTCAAGTCGCGGCATACGTTCACAAAGTGATTATTCAGCACATTAGCATCATTTAATGTGGGAGGAAGTTTCCCTATTTTGTTTTTACCATTATAACCCCAATTTCGCAAATGTTGTAATAGTGCTTCGAATCATTTCACGAATTTATAATTTGTTCACAGTACGCTTTTTTCTCTTGCCTTACGATCGATGTTGTGAAATTACGTAATCTCTTGTATTCGGTCCAATGTTGAGAATTATTTGTCCGCTTAAATTTCAGTAGCTCGTTATCTCATAATTTCATGATTAATTTAACATTTTCTGTTATCCAGGGTGATTTTCTTTTGTAGTTGCGCGAACGGTTTTCAATGGAGCATGTTGATCAAACACCGCATTCAATTTTTCGGTGAAGAAACTCACTTTATCTTCAATTTGAAAATTCCATTAACGTATTCCAATTTATTTTGCTTAGGTCGTTTTCGAGGCTGTCTTTCTCTATCACATTATAGTTTCTGTAAGTAATTGTCATGCCTTTAGGCTTTGTTTTGCTGAAACGCAGAGAGACATATGCCAAACAATGATCGGAGTTGCTGACTGGTACAGAGACGCCAGAATTTACGGCATCAGATAAGTTATTTACGAAAATCGGATCAATTAAGGTTTGAGTGTCATGCGTGATACAAGTGGGTTCTGTTAAGATTTGGGAGAGTTGGAACTGTTCAGGAAGTGAGCGGACGTAATGTGTGTCGGGCTCATTTGGCTTTAAAAAACCTACGTTTATGTCACCTAAGATCACTAAATGATGGACTTTGTGATATATATTCGATACAATATCTTCAATGATTGATAATTTGGAGTACGGAATATCACCGGGGCTATAAATGCCGCAGATGCCAATACTGCGTTGCCTTTGACGGATTATTATTAAGATAAATTCAATATTATTAATTTCTTCAGGAATAATTGATATCTTTTCTACCGCTAGCTCCGAACGCACGTAAAATAAAATTCCGCCAGCTCGTTTATGTTTGCGGTCTTTCCTATTCACGTTGAATCCTGGTATGTTGATTATTTGATCATTTGTGTGTTCCTTAAGCTATGTCTCGGATACAAGAAGAGCGTCCAAATTATTTTCTTCTGCCGTGTGACGTATTTCGTCAATTTTCGGTACCAGGGAACGACCATTGACATGGGCGATAGTGAAGCGAGTATGGGGACGGGGGGAGGCAGCCGGAGTTGCATCATCGTCGCTGCGATTAACATACATAACAAAAATGATAATAATAACAGTAAAAGATCGTTTTAAGTCCAAATCTTTGCTCAGAAAGGCAATCGTGGATATCGAATCCGAGACCGTTTGATTACAACGGTCCACAACGTCATCAGGAAAGACTCTCTATACACAGAAATACACGTAAATAGCAAAATTATATTATTTGTATTACTTAACTCGCCGATCTAAAGCAAAAGGAATAGATCGAGTCCCGGCCTGGGTAATGGTATTCTTTGGGTATGTCCCGTCATCAATTTCCATTCATCATCACTCATCCCCAACGTCGCGATTAGCGAAAAAGGCAGAAAGACGGCGCTAGAAATAAATACAATTTTCCGAACTAATTCATCAGGTGTAGTACGAATATTTCGATTGATTTGCTTTATTTTACTTCGCTCTTTGTGTCACTTTTGGCTAATTTGCGAAGATGGGAATGAGTGATGATATGATAAAATTAATGAATGGACACTCACAAACATCCATGCCCAAGCCAGGATTCGAACCCGGGACCCCAGGCGTCGTTGCGCGATGTGCTAACCACACCGCCACTGAGGCCGGCTGTAGTACGAATATAAAACATGTAACTTATCACTAATATTATTCCATAAAATCATACTTATCTTCCCCCTTCTCTAGATATAACTTAACATACCAATGCCTTTCTCTCTTAGATAAAATATACCTTTTTCTTGTGATTTGACTCCAATGCAACACTTTATAAAAGCAGAGGGATAATATATCAAAGAAAACGTAGAGGGGAAGAAATGTAGAAAAGAAAACAGTCGATATATTCAGAAGCAAGAAGATCGTGAAATCTTTGCATGTTCTCATTTTTTCCCGGAAAGAAAACGCAACGAAAAGAAAATTCAAGGTTGGGACTTCTTTGGTAGAACGTTTAGCCGGACTGTTATCTATATCCACGTTAGCTTTGAAATTTTATGAATGTAAGATTTATGCTCGAAATCGAACCTTTATAACGGAGGAAGCGTACGGATCTCTCCCTTTCGCCATTTATTCTCGCGAAACGAAGAAACCGAGACGAGTTTTTTATGGAAAAGAAAACACCAAAAGAAAGGACAGAATGACAAGTTTTCAAAATGCAACATGGAAAATGATAAAGTAGGCACGAAGACAAAAGTCGATGGTGGATCTGGTGTAGCCAAGATCAATCATTTCTGCATTTCGATGTTGCATGTTTATCGCGAACTCAGGAAGATTGTTTTGTTCATACCTGCCCGAAAGAGGGGTCGGGGTGGAGAGTTACAGTCTTTGTGCAAGTAAAGAAGTTACAGTGAAATTTACAGTATTTTACAGTTAAAATTTGACAGCCTGCCTGTTAATTTACAAAAACGGGAAGTAACCGTTTTTTTAAAAATATTTTATGCTTAAAGATAGGCAATAATTATGATTGATTTGGTATATTTTGGTTGAATTTACTTCGCTTTTTTGCCACTTTTGGCTAATCGCGAAGATAAGCATGAGTGATGATTTGATTAAATTGAAGGGACTTATTCATTTGTTCATGTTACTTCGCTTTTTTGCCACTTTTGGGTAATCGCGAAGATAAGGATAAATGATGATATGATGAAATGTATGAATGATCGCTAAAAAAGAACACCCATACTTAGGCCAGGATTTGAACCCAGAACCCCTAGCGTCATAGCTCACTTTGCTAACCAGAACGTAACGGAGGTCGGCTCACTCACAAAGACAACAAATGCCCAGGCTGAGATTCGAATGCGGGACCCCTCTTGGCGTAGCGCTTTGTGCTAACCACATCGCTACGGGTGGCCTCCCTGATGGTGTATTGTTAATGTTAGCGCCTTTTAATCAAATTGTCTCGGTTTGGTACCCGATAAAGTCACATTCCACAGTGGTTCGGATCCCACTTAAAATTGTAGGTCAAGTCCCGATTAGTATATCTGTGCATAAAGTGGACTTAAAACAACAATTCAATAAGAACACCGCCACAGAGGTTAGCTACAATGATTATTGCTCCATAAATACATGTTCTTAAAAAGTTAATAATTGAAATTAGATTAATTACTGTTTACTGTGTTACTGATGTTAATAACTTATAAACAGCCGTCAGTGGCGGCCATTATTTTCTAAATTTGGTAGGGGGCAAGGTGCCAAAAGGGGGCAAGGATAGTCTACTTTTCCTAAGTAGATAAGATTTAATATAGTGCGGGGGCAAAAGTGGCAAAATTGGGTGGGGCAACTGCTCCCCCTCCCATGCCCCCCCATGGACGCCGCCACTGACAGCCGTTGTCATTTATTTTACGGTAGTTGGATGCCGGTGGAAATTGACGGTATCAAACCCAATGAACTTTTTATGACAGTGAGAACCTAAGGTGAAAACTAAACGTAGGGAAACGTCCGTGGCCTTTGTTAAAAGTACCATTCTCGCATTTGGCTGTAGTGACCTGGAAGAGCCACGAAATGAACTTCAGTCATCATAGCTCAATGCAGGATTTCAGTTTAGTTCATCCATTAAGAAATTAAATTGTTCCATTAGTGCGTATTGTATTAACAAGGTGGATATGTAAACTGGGTCGTATTCAATGAAATAACTCTGAAGGATTTATATTTTGCGAACAGAAAATATGAAACAGCTTTGTGTGCTTGTGCCCTGCCCGGAGGGATCCATAACGTGAATATTAATCGCCAGGGGCAGGCGGTTTGTCCAATATTTCTATTTCACGGTAATGCATGAAATGGGATCTTGCTCCAGGTGAAATTTGCTATTAGAGTCGCTGGTTCGTACTATTTATCATCCTAATCGCCCTCGGGGTACTTCCTTCGCTTGGAGCAAGCTTGAAATTCTTGTTGGCGCTATAAGGCTCAAAGCCTAAGATTCTCCTACGTAAAATATTGCAAATAAAGACTTGAAACTGATGTTTTATTAATTAATTTCATATTTGGCTGACAGTATATTTATTATTTATGACTTTTTGCTTAGTAGAATCATCCAATAATTTCTTTCTCAGAACAATCATCCAAAAAAGTGTTGCTCAAAACAATCATCCAATCATTCAGAATAATCACTTAACGGATTTTTGCTCAGAACAATCATGCAACAAAGTTTTGCTCGGAACAATCATCCAATTTTTTTTGCTCAGAACAATCATCCAATGAAGTTTTCCTCATAACAATCATCCAATGAAGTTTTCCTCATAACAATCATCCAATATTTATTTTTGTTCATAAGAATCATCGAATAATTTTTTGTTCAGATCAATCATCCAAGAAAGTTTTGCTTAGTACAATCATCCAAAAAACTTTTTCTCAGAACAATCATCCAATAAACTTTTGCTGAGAACAATCATCCAAAAAATTATTGCTCAGAACAATAATCCAATATCTTTTTGCTCAGAACAATCATCCAATATTTCTTTTGCTCAGAACAATCATCCAATAAAGTTTTGCTCAGAATATTAATCCAATAAAGTTTTGCTCAGAACAATCATCCATTAATTTTTTTGATCGCAACAATCATCCAATAATATTTTGCTCGGAACAATCATCCAATAATCTTTTGCTCAGAACATTAATCCAACAAAGTTTTGCTCAGAACAATCATCCATTTTTTGCTCAGAACAATCATCCAATAGAATTTTGCTCAAAACAACCATCCAATATTTTTTCCTCAGAACAATCATCAAATATTTGATTTTGTTCAGAAGAATCATCCAATATTTTTTTGTCAGGACTTTTATCCGATAATTTTTTTGTTGAGAATAATCATCTGAAGTTCTATACGGTATTCTCGATATTCTGGTCGGCGTTCCTACTCCTCGAAATTAATCGCGACGATGAGAATGAATATTAAAATGAAAAAAAATTGCTGGAGGAACACACATATTTGTTATTTTTTGCGATTTCTTTCTGCCTCTGTCGGATAATCGCGTCCATAAAGATAAATGATGATTTGATGAAGGAACACTTGCTAAACTATAGCCATGTCCATGCCGGGACTCGAACCCGGAAGACCGTGAGTCAACTCCTCAAATGCATCCGGTCATTAAGCCAGCTAAGGAACACAAAGTTTTCACCGGGATTCAAACATATTAACATCATTTTCCGGATTATCTACACCATACAATTTCTGTCGCGAGTATGTTGAATGCTACACTGACGATCTTGCCACCGAAGATTCTGGGTTCGATTCTCTTCCAGGGCATCATCGATCATTTGAGTTTGTTTCTATTTAATCTAATATTCAATCACATCATCGCTAGTAACCTAAAGAGGCAGATAAGTGACATGAAACAACTTAATACAGTGCAAAGATTGATTTGCTTTATTTTACTTCGCTTTTAGTATGCCACTTTTGGCAAAGATTGAATCGATTGATTGAATTGTTGTTTTTAAGTTCACGTTATGCACAGACAGGCTAATCGGGACTGGGCCTACAGTTTAGAGTGGGATCCGAACCACTATGTGCCACCACCCCATTTCATAGCTGTACGATTTGGCAACAGAACATCACATGGTATGACGTCACGCTATGTAAACTTGAGGCCTCGTGTCCGAGCCAGGAGAATCGCTCGCTACATACATACACTGGAGGAAAGCTCCATTGCAGTTAAGTATTTAAAAAAAACATGAATTAATTAATAACGTAAACCGCTTTAATAAGCTTATCGGCCATTAGGGCTAAAATTAACATAATTAATTTGGGGGTCTATTATTATTATTTTTGAAAACTAGACTTTCATAGATTTGCATGGCCGATAACAGTACGGGTATTAATGCTAGAATTAATATCTATCTACTTTAACATATACAGGGGGAACACTAAATCTAGGTGCCAATTGTTCAAGGTTACTTACTGGATATGTATATATACGTGACTGATGTTAGAATTGTTGTTATTAGTTATTCTATTTACTGTTAATACGTTGATTGCAATAAACCTAAATAATGAAAAGATAGCTCTAGTTATAATTTATGCTTTACTGATAAGGTTTGTTGCTCAAGGAAAATGGGGGCCCAGTATAACTTTCAAGGTTGGGTATGACGTTCGCTCGTTAGTTGTTTCATCTGTAGAGGTAATTTACGTGGGGAGGCCATAACCAGGTATCGAACCCGGCACCACTTGATTACAAGGCGACGACGCTACCACTGCGCAATCAGGGAGGCCACTTTTGGCAAAGATGTCGATGAAAGGTGATAAGATGAAAATGTTTAAACGACATTCCAGAATATGTAGACAGAACCAGAACACAGCAAAAGTGTCACAGAACATTATACTGGCTTTAAGTCCAGACGCAAGAGCTTAGTTTCCTGCAAAATTAAGTTCAGGGAGAAGAGATAGACATTTTGGTGTCTTCATAAAGGACCACCCCCTTATACTCTTCAATGAAAAATAATTCGATCTCTACAAACGAATTTTACATAAATCCAATTATTTATTTACATATGTAATTGATTTTGAAAATAGTTGTAATCATTGACATAACATATACCTGGTATGTGTAATTACATTCGTTGACAATATAATGATACTACATGTATGAGTTTAGTACCCAAAATGCACAAATAACTTTGATCTATATTAATTTGCAGTGAAGTTTCTACTTTTATTTTTATAATAAGACGAGTAGAAGAGGTCTGCGCCAGTGGATGTTTTCTTCGTGGGTGGTCTTTTATTTGCACGTACTTATAACTAATTTGCACAGGTTTTAATTAATTCGCGCGTACTTAGAACTAATTTGCATGTACTTAGAGTACTTTACATTTATGTATTTGCATGTTTATAACTTTTTATGAATATATATTTATTTATTTTATGAAAAATATGTATATAAAAGGTAATTAGAGGTACTAAACGCTATGCATATGGTTTTATATTCATTACTGCAAAGTATGTAATGTATGATTCGATAATATTAATGTTTATAATATTGAAAATAAGTTTTCTATGGTTTATGAACCGCTATGAACGGTGGTAATGGGTGTAGGTACAGGTTCAATTACGAAAGAAGACGGTCCCGGTACTCGAACCGCGATATGTAACGTTATTAATTAGTACTATGTAATAATTGCATTATATTATGAAACACGATGGTGCAACACGCTAGACAGAAGACGGTGAACTCCGCGCTCCGCGCTGAGGGTAGACGAGAAAGGAATTTTGGGGGGAAGTGCGTTCAAGGTCAAATGACGTCACAACGTCAGAACAAAGGAAGAACCCGGTTGACCAATCAGAACCGGTTTTTTCAAGGTTAACCAGTACGCAAGAACAGGGGAAAGCTATGCAATACTGTAGTAAGGCAGGGGAGGGATTCAACCAGACAACAAAGGATGTCTGGAATGCACAGCAATGGTCAAATCTCTGAAGCTATGCGTCGGTTCTAGAATCGGTTTCTGCCGCCAATTAATATTCCGTTCAGGTTTGCCTTCAAGGCACAGGACGCTTTAGCGCAGGTTTTTTTTATCTGTACTATGAAGAAGGCAGAGCTATTAGGGACGGGGCCTACAGTTTTCACCATTTGCTTTTATTACGGGGTAACAAACCTAGGACCCTTTGATTATTGATTTAGGTAGTAAATTTATGTTACTGTGTGCTATTTAATATAACATTGAGTTTATTTTTTACCAAACTTTGACTTTATGTCAAACATTTTCACAGCTTATCCTTATTTTTACCAAAATAACACTATTTATACTATTCAGGCAACATTTTTTATTAAATTTTGGACTCACAAAGACATTTTTTCAACTTTTAACTTATTATTTTACAACTTTATGTTAATTTTTTTACCAAAATAACACTATTTGTACTAATCAGGCAACATTTTTTATTAAATTTTGGACTCACAAAGACATTTTTTTTCTACGTTTAACTTATTATTTTACAACTTTATGTTAATTTTTACCAAAATAACACTATTTGTACTAATCAGGCAACATTTTTTATTAAATTTTGTATTTACAAAGAGATTTTTTTCAACTTTTAATTTATTATTTACAAGTTTATGCCTATTATTACCAAAATAACACAATTCAATCTGTTCAGGAAAGACTTTTAGTTACATTTTCGACACACAGAGTGTGTGTTCTCAACTTCTATCTGTTTATTTCACAAGTTTAGGCTTATTATTACCAAAATAACACAATTCAATCTGTTCAGGAAAGACTTTTAGTTATATTTTCGACACACAGAGTGTGTGATCTCAATTTCTATCTGTTTATTTCACAAGTTTAGGCTTATTATTACCAAAATAATACAATTCAATCTGTTCAGGAAAGACTTTTAGTCGCATTTTCGACACACAGAGTGTGTGATCTCAACTTCTATCTGTTTATTTCACAAGTTTAGGCTTATTATTACCAAAATAATACAATTCAATCTGTTCAGGAAAGACTTTTAGTCGCATTTTCGACACACAAAGTGTGTGTTCTCAACTTCTATCTGTTTATTTCACAAGTTTAGGCTTATTATTACTCAAATAACACAATTCTATCTGTTCAGGAAAGATTTTTAGTTACATTTTCGACACACAAAGTGTGTGTTCTCAACTTTTATTTGTTTATTTTACAAGTTTAGCCTAATATTTACTCAAATGACACTATTTATATTATTCAGGCACCATTTTTATTACATTTTGGACTCTCAAAGACACACACACACACACACACACACACACACACACACACACACACACAGAGAGAGAGAGAGAGAGAGAGAGAGAGAGAGAGAGAGAGAGAGAGAGAGAGAGAGAGAGATTTTTCCAAATTTACAGGATTATTCTCCAAGTTTACTCAAATAACACAATTTAAATGTGTTTTGAATTATATTTTGTACACATGAAGTGTGTTTCGTCAAGTTTTACCCTTTTATTTTACAAGTTTAGGCTTAATATTACTCAAATAACACAATTTAATCTAGTCAGGAAGGATTTGTTATTATATTTTGGATGCACAAAGAGATGTTTTCAACTTTTTTACTCATTTTTTGCAGGGTACGTATTAATTTTTATTTATTTTGTTTTGTATTATATATACATTTCCAAATTTTTAACTTAGAGTTTAGTATTTATTTAAATTTTTTCAAAAACACTAAAAAAAGTACTTTTAGCTAAAATGTAAGCCACAGAATATATTATTATTATTATTATTATTATTATTATTATTATTATTATTATTATTATTATTATTATTATTATTAGGGTTTACTGATTTCCACTATGCTATTTTTGGTTCTGTATTTCTATATGTATTTATTTAGGTCCGGTTACGCCTGCTACGTAGGAAAGTTTGTTTATTTTAAAGTTTGCTGAGTATTTTGTTACTTTTATACTAGGTAAAGTTTCCAAAATATATCAGGTAGGGCTCCATCCATATATTTTTGTTTTTGCTGTTTGGAGATGATGCGATCAGCATCACTCTCCATCTGCTTTTTATTTTATGTACCCAATATTATTTTGAGGCTTAGTGAATTCTAGAGCCTATTTATGCAGGAGAGAGGAGAGAGGACTTGAAAATTTTGATCTCAGATAACCCACAACTATTTGTCAGAGTATTTTAAAGGATATTTTATATTTATTATGTGCCACTAGAATATCAAAGCTTGCTTAATTTTTATGTCTGTAACGCATTTATTGTATTTCTAGCTAAGGCTTACTGGATAAAGTACACGAAATGTTTATCATTTCAACTATTTGCTTTTATACGAAGCCAAATTTTTAGTGTAACGAAAATTATTGTGTGTCTATAAAGACTGAAATCCCTTTCCCGATGGGTCCATAACTGGACGCTTACGAACATTGTTCCTTTTATTTTAAAAAATATAACCATTTATCAATATATTGACAATTCACAGGACAAGACGAAGTTCACAGACGACTGACTATATGGATCATAGGTCCACTTGCTAAATTTTTTACTATTCTAGAAGAATAATTTAGCTTTATAGCCTTTTTTCAAGGTATTTTTGAAGGATTACTGGTTTTTTGGGTGCATCAACATTTGGGTTATTTCATTTGGTTTATTATACGAGGCTACAATCACTATTTGAACACTGAAATCCTCTGATTGAAGCTAAAAGCTTAGGCTGTAACTAGGGACTTAGCATGTATATCGACAATTTATAGGACAACACGAACCTTACAAAGGATTATAGGTGATGTAGGCCCACACGCCAGAGCTTTGTTAACCTGCAAGAAGCATTTACAGCTAATGCTACGAGGAAATGAGGTTGATTTTTTACTGTTTCACAAAAGTGCTATCTGTTATACACCCAATATTTGCTTTTTCAAGTAACTACATGTACCAGAAGCACTTACAGGCCAACTCTAACTAGACTTCGATTTATTCTATATCAGGTGCTAAATTTATAAAGAACTATGATTGTGTATATTTCTGAGGAAGTACGCAAAAGCAGATTACCAGATTAAAGTATCTGAAAAACAGATTTTTCTATGCAAGTATATTTATTATTTAACAGATCAAACAGGAAGACTGCAAAATTCATTAAATGTAGTTCTATAGTATAGGTGGTTTCAGAGATATAAAAAGAACAAATATAAGATTTCGCTTTTTTTTTTTGCTTCTGAGGCTAATCGCGACGCTAAGGGTAAATGGCCAGGAAATGTAACGGAGGAGAAACAATCCCAAAAGTTATGGGCTGCATGTAAGTTAATACCACAGAGATATTACAGTAGGTGTAGGTTCTTCCACCAGAACATTTCTATCATAATAATACTGGTTATGCTGTACTGTTAGCTAAAGATGCTGATATTTGAGAAACTTAAAAGCTTATTTGCAAAATTTTAGATAAATAATAATCTGTTAGACTGTAAACATATTTTATATCCATTCTGCAAAAGATCCGATGACAAAATTTAAAAATTGTTATCGCCCAGACAGGGACTCGAACCCTGGACAGATAGGTTAAAAGCCTAACGCTATACCAACTAAGCTATCTGGGCACAAGGTATCCTTTTTTTGAAAAGTTAGTTATGTTAAGAAATATATTGAAACACTTGAGAACACTTTTGGTCTGGTTCGACAGACAAGGAGACAACATTTCTAAATTTTTACAGACTGGGTGTATTTTTCCACTATAGAGGTCTTCACTATATGTAATTCGAAACGCTAAAGTTCAGCTAGCTTCCAAAATTGAGGTAAAGATTGTGTTTGGCGAGATTAACAAGTTACAATTATATCCAGTTACGGACAAATAAAGCTAAAACTCTTAGATTTACTGTACTAGCCAAGTTTTAGTAACATTTTCTTCACTTTAGTACAAATACCAAAGAAATAGGTATATTTTATTTATAATTTGACAAAATGTACTAGTATTTAATTTACAAAGTTAGGTAAAAAGCAGTATTTTTAAAAAATATTGTTACTGCCTTCAAATTTTATGTTATTTAGCCACTAACAACTGATTTACACTGTTTGGCATCCTTTAAATAGGAAAAGAAGGAATTATTTGTTTATTATTTTTACTTTATATTTATATTTATTTAAGAAAACAATTCTACAGTTTAACTTAATTTTAACAAATTGTTACTAATGTATATATCAAAGTTATGTTATTTAGAGTGTATCAAGGCGTATAAAGTTAATATTTGTACTTATCAGTTCAACTAACAATTATATTTTACACACAAAAGATGATGTTTACAGTTAAATTACTTGAATCAGAGAATAATATTTTACAGTAATTGATTCATTCAGCACTAGTCAGTACTTTTATGCTTCAGAAAGTTTTCTTAATTTTCTATTACGCATGCTATTTTGGGCTATTTTTAAATTGTATTTCTAAGGCAAACTGGTTTAATTTTCTGCTTATAATGCAAAGTTGACATAGTTTTCGCACAATGCATTGTACATTTGTTATATTCTCTACTTACAATCCAAATATTATGCTTATTTAATGTATAACTAACTAACTCTCTAGCCTTCTTAAACCCGAAGGTTCATGGCTGCAGCAACACATGCCTTTCATCTGTCCCTGTCCTGAGCAAGATCTATATACTCCTTTCCTTCCCTACCAATTTCCTTTTGGTCCATCTCCACATTATCCCTCCATCTTTGTTTTGGTCTGTCTATTGGTTTTTTACCATCAGGTTTCCCAACAAGAATCCTGTATACTCTTCTTTCCTCTCCCATTTGTACCACAGGATCTACACACCTAAGTCTTTTTGATTTAATCATTCTAATAATATCTGGACATGAATACAAATTATGTACTTCCAAATTATGTATTCTTCTCCACTCATCTGTCTCCTCATCTGTTTTAGGTCCAAATATTTTCCTAAGGATTTTATTTTCAAATACTCTCAATTTATGTTCCTTTTTCAATGTAAGGGACCAAGTTTATTTACTGTATTTAACTTTTATTTTTTGTAATTAACAAAAATTAAAAGCTTATACTGTAGTTATTATATCTTTTTCTATCAGCTTATTTTGAAATTAATATTATTAGGTATAGTCTTTGATTTATAACTATATTGCTTTTTTTATCAATTTATCTAAGAGTACACGCAGACAAACACATGTGTTCACACTTTTATGTAAATAGATATGCCTTTTTTCAATATTTTAGTATGAACATTGCACTTTAGCTATTTAAGCAAGGGTAGGAAAGGTAGGATTTCTGAGAATTTGTTGCAGGATTTTGTTGTCCAAGTATAGATGAGAACTGAGCTGGGAGACTGTTTTGAACCTTTTCATGAGAGTTTGCATGTGAACTGTATGCAAATTGAGCATTATTGACTGTGCATGCTTCTAAGTTTTGCTGTTATTTTACATCAAGTCTGTGAGACTGTAGTCAGTTTTCCCTTTTCAAGTAATTTTTATTGATTGTATTTGTATATGTTTTGGGGACTTAGCAGTTTTATGTTATGAGGCAGTTTGTTGTAGAATATTTTTACCGGATTGTTTTGAGATATTGAGTGTCTGCTGTTTTACTTGTAATTATTTTCCTTCTTGTATTGTGTATTTGACTATATTTTGTCCAACTTCGTAGTATTTAGAATAATTGTTATTGACTTGTAGATGTAGGGAGTAATAAACCTTTGCAAGATGCCCTATACTTTAGTCTGAACATTATTCTTAGTGTTCACTTTTAAAGCCTTAGTATTCTGGTAGTATTATTAATGTAGAGGTAAATTAGGCTAAAATGTAGGTATTTTTCTGATAAATTATACTCACTTAGTTGTTTCAGCAGGTAGAAGTTGCATGATGGTTTACTGCTGATGATGTTAATTTGCTATTCTTATGTACTACGTATGATGTAGCTTACTTGAGTAATTGGTATTTTCTACTGAAAAAAGGATTGCTTGTCTATTTTATTTCTATGTTGTTGAGTTTGTCCATAAGCAAGCCATGTTTTTACTCTATCCTATGTCTTGGAAGAATCTAGATATATTGTGTTTGCAGTTTTATGTTTCTCTAAGGTTTCAGCTATGTAGTTTTTTAAACTGTGCTATGGGTGTGACTATTGATTTCTCTTTCTGTATCCCATGTTGGTTTCTGTGTATTCCTCTTGCTGCTTGAATTTGACTTAGGTTGTTTGCTTTTTTTATTAGATCTTTATTTGTTTATTTGTTCAGTATTTTTTATTTTTTTTTAATTTTAATTACTTTAATTTTACATTAACTAACATATTTTACTT